>NC_022017.1:5355306-5356546 GCF_000317375.1 Microtus ochrogaster
GAGAGAGAGAGAGAGAGAGAGAGAGAGAGAGACAGAAGGGCCAGGTCCTCCCCTAGTACAATGTGGGTGTAGAAGACATTTACGGCTGTTAAAAGAAAGCCTGAGACTCCGCAGATGCGTCACCTGACTTTTTGCTGTCATCTGTGTTCAGTTCTACAGTGTTCTTTGACATTCCTGTAGATGGCAAGTCCTTGGGCAGTGTCTACTTTGAGCTGTTTGCCAACAAAGTTCCAAGGACAGGAGAAAATTTATGTTCAGAGCAATGAATATGAAGGATAAGGGTTTCTCTTTTCACAGAATTATTCCAGAACTCATGTGCCAGGGTGGTGACCTCATACTCTATAGTGGCACTGGCTTCAAGTTGTCTACAGGGAGAAATTTGAGATTGAGTACTTTATTCTGAAGCATCCAGGCCCTGGCATGTTGTTCATGGAAAACGGTGGATCAGTGCTAATAGTTAAAGTTTTCATACCCACTGCTAAGACTGGGTAGTTGAGTGGAAAAGTCTGTGGGTTTTGGAAGGTGAAGGAAACTACGAGCCTCCATGGATGCCATTTATCACTTTGTTTGGGTCCATGTACAGCAAGCCCAGCAAGAAGATAACTATTACTGACACTGGATCACTCTATACTGTTGATTTGTGTGTATCTTTGTTTTTTGTGGGTTTTTTTTTGTTTGTTTGTTTCGTTTTGTTTTTGAGACAGGGTTTCTCTGTAGCTTTGGAGCCTGTCCTGGAACTAGCTCTTGTAGACGGAGGCTGGCTTCGAATTCACAGAGATCAGCCTGCCTCTGCCTCCCGAGTGCTGGGATTAAAGGGTGCCCCACCACCGCCCAGTGATTTGTGTGTATCTTAACCAGCAGACTTTTCCTTTTCGTAGCTCAGGAGAGAAACTCCACCCCATCTACTCCAAATATCTCCTGTTGCTTTTGCTCACACTGTTCTATTTTTTTGTTTTGTATGTGTAGGTTTGGTTTGGTTTTGACACAGGGCCTATATTTTGTAGCCCTGGCTGCCCGGAACTCCCTTTGTAGACCAAGCTGGCTTTGAACCCACAGAGATCTGCCTGCCTCTGCCTCTCAAGTGCTGGGATTAAAAACTTGCATCCCTTTGACCCCAGCCTCTCTCTTTAGGCTTGACATTTTTCTTAGTCCTAAGTAGCTGGATTGTAAAGTTCATCATTGTAAATGAAAACTAAGCAAGGAAAAATGCTTGACTATAATTTTTTTTAATATTTATTTA
>NC_022017.1:5356646-5360675 GCF_000317375.1 Microtus ochrogaster
CTCATTACAGATGGTTGTGAGCCACCATGTGTTTGCTGGGAATTGAACTCAGGACCTTTGGAAGAGCAGGCAATGCTCTTAACCGCTGAGCCATCTCGCCAGCCCTTGACTATAATTGTTAACAGGGAAATGAACCCTGCAGAAGCTCGGGGGAAATAGTATACAGAGGTCTGGGTTGTTGGTTGGGAAGGGTTCATGAGACAAATTTTAATTATTTAGGTGAGTCCTGAAGGGTATACAGGTTAGAAAGGCAGCCAAGAGGGCTAAGGTGCTATGTAGGGGTAAACTTTAGGATTTGGGTTTAGATCTGACTCCAGTTCCAGCCCTTTCACATATTCACCGTGTGACCTTAGGCAAATTCCATAACTTTTCTTAGCCCCTTACCTATAAGACAAAGACAATATCCTTTTACAGGATTAGTTGAGGTAAAAATCCATAGTGCTTATGGCAGTTTTCTCAATAAATGTTAGATTTGGTCATCATTGCCATTGTAATTTCAGTAGTAGTATCACCCTACTCATTCCTGCTTGCTTATCTAGTAGTTCATAGACTCCTTTGTTATTGGACTGTTTCCTGCCACTAATAATTTCCTAGTGAACACTATTACAGCAAATCACTTGTAGACTCCTGGCCTGATATTTTTG
This sequence comes from Microtus ochrogaster, assembly GCF_000317375.1. Lineage (NCBI taxonomy): Eukaryota > Metazoa > Chordata > Mammalia > Rodentia > Cricetidae > Microtus > Microtus ochrogaster. Next base: position 5,357,291 of record NC_022017.1, read on the forward strand.
TGCTTGTACATATCTGCTGATACTGTGTCCTGATCTAGAGTATGACCATCTTCTCTGTTGCTTTGCCCTCTCCTGACTGATGTTTAATACAGAATCTTGAAGTCTTCCAGTAATTCCCACTTGCTTCCTCATCTAATCAGACCCTGTCTCCCTGGGACCCCTTGGGCAACCTCTGCCTCTTCCTTAGCAGAGTCAGCCACAGCTCACCCTAGCCTTTCTGGTCGACCTTGCCTTAGGATATAAACTTTCCAAAGATAGTAATCACTCCTTGTTATTTCCTATTCCCAGATTCTAGTTTAGTGCTTGATGTGTAGTTTCATAACTAAATGTTGGAATAAAAATCTTGAGCAAAGTTTGCATTATGCGTAACATTTTCTATGCGGGTTCTGATGTAGATGCTTACGTATGCTAACTTAATTTCCCCAGTCACCACATTATATTGCCAGGTAGACACTATTCCTATGTCCATTTCACACGTGAAGAGACTGGGGGATAACAAGTGGGCCTTTGCCATGTCGTTTTTACATGTAATTATTTGGGAGTGTGATTTGTGACAGCTATTGGATTTTGATTCAGGTAGTAATAGGTAGGAGGGATTTAGGACCAAAGAAGTGTTGGTCACAGGCAAATTCTGGGGCCAACAAATGGCAAGAGGGCTAGTTCTGTGAGAGTCCAAAGGGTAAGCTGTTCAGAGATGCCAAGGCCAGCCTGGAGAGAAGCTTAGCTCCTGAGTGCCTTCTGGTAAAATGTGAGGAGCAACCAGCCAAGGACTTCTGTAAATGATAAGGAACGAGAGTATTTCTGAATCAAGAAAAAACACGATTCACCTTATGTGCCTGGGTGTTTGAAGTTTCATTCCTGTTCCTGGGGAAAGGGAAGGAAGCGCTAGAAGTAGTGATTGTGTAGAACGTCCGGTGCCCCAAGGGCTGAAGTGAACAGTAAGAGCAGCAGTGTAGTGTCAGTGGGAGAGCAGGGGACCGTGTAGGTCAAAGGCCGTGTAAGGAAAGTCCCAGTGAAAATCTCTGTGGTATGAGAGAGAGGGATGTGACCCCAGGAATTAGGAGTTGCCTGAGTAGTGGTGCTTGCCTCTTGGGTCCCAGAGAAAGAGAGAGGACCCAGACTGGCTAAGAGAGTGGCAAGCTGTGCCCAAAACTCCTTGGCTTTGGAAAACCTGTCACCCCCCACCACCACCATCGGAATAGTTTCCATTTTGCGTAACTGGGGAGTGTGTGGGTCTGGCTAACCACGAGGAGGGGCTGAGGAGCCAGCAAGTGGATCAAGTTGCTGTGGTGGTGGTTTCATTGGGCCAATGGCTCAGTTGGAAAATGACATCAGCAGTTTTTGTCTGAAATTGGGTACCTTCAACTGGTAGGCAGAAGGGTGTCCTCAACTAGAAGCTGGGCCCAAGCCCTCTGGAGAAGTTACCTGATATTAGGTGTGAGAAAGTAGTGCAGAAGAGGGTAGAGCCTAGGCTTCCTGGTCCTGGGGACACTCTCATTTTCCTTTTGTCACTCTCCACATCCAATAGAGAAATCCTCCAAGGTGATGAAGAGGTCTCAGGGGTGTAATTGTTAGAAAAAGTCCTCTCTGTTTGAGTTGTGCTGGGACCTAGGACCCGTCTTCATCTGATTTGCCATGTGTGAATTGCAGAGATCAGCTGGAGACATCTGGTGAATCCATTTCTTTTTCCTGCAGGCTGCTTAGGGACTTGGCCCATAACTGCTCAGCAAGTCATTTCTGGTTATAGAGTCATCAGCGACCACAGGAGCACGTTCTCCAGACATAGTTCTCTGCTGGCAGCTTGTTCCCAAAATGATGGCTTCAATTAAAACAAATCCAGAAAGGCAGACTTAAGCCACTGCAGACACTTAAGTCAGAGAAAAGCACACCCACTTTTCTGATGCCATAAGGAGCCCCAGCAACTTCCCTTTTTATTTAATAGCAACCTTGGAGAAAACTGTTTCGGAGAGCTGTGTACTCTGTCTGTACTCTGGTGCATAGAGTCTTTCTAAAGGCGTGAAGGAGTGAGGTGGAGGCTGGGTTGCTATACTGTGAGCATATGGAGTTTGGCAGAAAAGGGCTGGAGTCTCAGGGTCCAAGGGAGGTGGCTGCTGCCCTCCCTGCTTCCTGTTTTAGAATACCGCTGGGCAGGGGGCTGGTGGATCGTTTGCCGCGCTCACTCCATCCATCTGTGCTTTGAGTACCTACAAAAATTTGGCCCCTCCTATGATTCTCTTTCTGGAGTAGAACAGCTCTTATCCAGAATCAGTTTGTCTCCAGACTCAGACTTATTCTCTGAAGCCCTGCTCTGGAAAGGATAGAGGAAGTGGGCGAGAGGAGCAGTCTCAAGCTTTGTTTCCCAGGCTTGGCAGTGAAGACTGGATTCTGGGTTGGTGAGGGCTGCAGGGAAGTCTGCCTGTCCATGGGTTTCATCTCCACCCCTGCACTACCCCAGCCAGTCATGGGTCTGGGGAAAAGTGTGGGCGTTTGGAGGGGCTGCTGTGTTTCCTATGTCTGGATTTTCTAATGTTAGCTTGCGGACCTTTGATTAAGCTCTGATTTGTTTGTTTCCTTTTGACAGGATTGCAGTTTTGGGGGTGTTGGGAGGGGCTGTGCTGAAACAGTGAGATAAACAGTGATGCAGAGGTGGCAGCAGCATGAGTCGGGTGGGGCTGGCCGGGCAGCCCGCTGTCTGGGCGGGCTGGGTGGAGGAGGACTCCTGCCCAGTATACTGGCCAGCTGGCTTGTGTTAAAGCACTGGCTGAAAATAGCTCTCATTGTCTGGGAGCTGCTACTGCAGCGGAGCTGGCTGTGGCCGCCAAGGGGCCAAGGTAGGAGGGGCTGATGCCTCCTACCTCTGAGCGCTCATCCTTTGGTAGCAGTGCCCAGCTGGCCACAGCTGTGCCCTTTGCCTACCAGTGGAGATATGTGGAAGGCTGGCTGGGCTGTTCCAAACAGTGCCCTACTGATGTGTGGTCATGGGCCTTGTGCCTTATGTTGCCAGCTTTGTCACTGGCTTTGGGGCAGACTTGTTGATTGGTGAAGGGGATCCCATTAGGCTGGGAACAATGCTAACTCTCCTCCTACAGCAGACTACCCAGCGTCCAAGCTTTTGTTTCTCCACCATTTCCTACCTTTGCTCCTCTGTCCACTAGGTCAGCAGTGTGCTGAGAAAGCACTTCATGTCCCCCGTGTGGAGGCTCGAGATCCATTTCTCCAGGAGTCTCTCTCTCTTTTTTTTTTTTGGTGTTCTTTCTTTCTTTCTTTCTTTCTTTCTTTCTTTCTTTCTTTCTCTACTTATTTATTAAGGATTTCTGCCTCCTCCCCGCCACCGCCTCCCATTTCCCTCCCCCTCCCCCAATCAAGTCCCTCTCCCTCATCAGCT
>NC_022017.1:5361811-5407638 GCF_000317375.1 Microtus ochrogaster
GTTGCACAAGTTTGCATTCCCACCAGCAATGGATGAGTGTACCCCTTTCTCCACACCCTCTCCAGCAAAGGCTATCATTGGTGTTTTTTATTTTAGCCATTCTGACAGGTGTAAGATGGTATCTTAAAGTTGTCTTGATTTGCATTTCCAGGAGTCTCCATTCTAAACAGGGCTTGGAGCATCTGTGCTCCAAGACAGGTCCAGCTTTGGAAACTTTGTTGGGAGGTGGTTTTACAAAAGAAAACATTAAAAACAATCACCAATTCTTTCTGTTTTTGCTGAAAGTAAATACCATTTGTGGCTGTCCCTGAAGTTTCCACAGTCCTTTTCCCAGGGATGTTCCAGTGTTTCATGGTCTCTAGGAGCTATGCCATTTTTGTGTCTGTTCACAGATTTGTCATGATCAGCGGGGACTAGAAGTAATGTAGTAGGGAGTTTTGGGTACTTCCTATTTCTGTATGCTGGGTTTTCCCCAGGCTTGGCCCAAGAAGACTGGCAGAGCAGGGGTGAGTCCCAGATTAGGCACACAGCTTTTAAGGAAATTCCAAATATCCGGTATTTCCCTGTCCTTGCAGTGGGAAAGAAATGAGGAGGGGCTAAGCGGACAAGGCCTGCAGGAGAAAGGAACCTCTGAGAACAGAACCCCTTCCTCTTCCCTAGCTTTCCTGGGGCAGACAGGGATCAGGTTGGGCGGGAGGAAGTAGGGAGACCTTGATGGAGGAATAGGACCCTCTTTGTTTATACAGGCCCCCAAGTAAGAAGCAAGCCAGAGCAACCTTGCATCAGGTTCATACCTTTCAACTTCCTCCATTATGGGTCTCTATTTAGGCATCTTCTTTTTACCCTTTGATTTAGACATCAGGACCCAGAATTGCTTTCAATTTGATTTCAACTTCCCCTTCTCCTGTCTCCTATTGTAACTGTTTTGGCTGTGATTCGCCTCTCTTCCTCCATTCCTGGGTGGGGTGTGTCCCTCCTCCAAGATGGAATGTTTAGATTGACTCTAATCTGAGAGGAAATCAAAGAGGGATTAAAAAGGGTTCAAAGGCTTATGCGTTGTTGAGAAGGATTGCTGATGGATAAATGAGAACAGACAACCCAGAAGCAGGAGGGCAGGTGCATGGATGCCAAATACCACACAGATTTTCCAGGAGGACAGGGGACTTTGCCAGTACCCACCGTATTCCAGATGTGTGCAAGTGTAAAGTGTTTATCATCTGATGCTCAAAACCCCATGGGATAGTGAGATGAGTTTGATGGAGTTCAGTGAGGCTTGATAGCTTTGAAATGCCCCAACTGGATCTTGGGTACTCTGTCTCCATATCCAATGCCCTCTGCCTTCTTTCTGTCCAGCAAGACTTGAATTGGGCACTTAGCAAGAACTTAACTTTTGCCTCTGAGAGCCAAGAAACCATGGAAGGAGAATGCTGGGAAAACAAGCTTCTGACTTAGTCTGGAGCCGTGCTAAGTTTAACCCCTGGCTTCCTCTGGACATTGGACCCTGCCAGATTTATACACGTTATCAGGTAGCGGCTAGAGCCTTCATGCGCTTGTCTGGCAGGAAGAGAACTGTTTGTCTTCTGCCTCGGCTAGTGGCTCCTGCCATAGTCAGTACTTTGCTTTGTGAGAATGCTAGAGGTTGCAGGTTTCTCCTGATCCATCAACTTCCCATTACTCTTTCAACCCTGTCAAAACAGAAGGCTGGAGCCACTCACTGTCCACAGAAGCTCTAGACAGGAGGGCGTGGGCCCGTTCTGAGGCCTGTTTCATGCTTTGTCACCTATTTCCACACTGCAGGGGTCCATCTTCTTAGAGGATTTAAATTTTGACCAGATCCCATGATTTTTTTTCCCCAGTTTTTTGAGACAGGGTTTCCCTGTATAGTTTTAGAGCCTGTCCTGGAACTTCTGTAGACCAGGCTGGCCTTGAATTCACAGAGATCCACCTGCCTTTGCTTCCAGAGTACTGGCATTAAAAGCGTGTGTCACCACCACCTGGCTTTACCCATGGTTTATGATAGGAGTCCTGGAGGGGTTGATTTTGCTCAGTCTTGAAGCCTGGAGAGAGTCAAGCATTTCCTCAGCAGCCCACAGTGGTTGGCCAAAGGAGGAAGGTGGTGTCGACAGGATGTGCTGTCTGCCACAGCAGCAGCAGACTATTCCTGCTCTCTGTGTGAGTCTGCTTCTGTTGCTCATAAAAACACCATGACCTAGCCGGGCGGTGGTGGCGCACTCCTTTAATCCCAGCACTCGGGAGGCAGAGGCAGGCGGATCTCTGTGAGTTCGAGACCAGCCTGGTCTACAAGAGCTAGTTCCAGGACAGGCTACAAAACCAAAAAAAAAAAACCAATAAAAAAAAAAAAAACACCCACCATGACCAAAACACAGCTTGAGGAGGAAAAGAGTATTTCACTTCCAACCACAGTACTTATGTCATCAAAGGAAGTCAGGGCAGGAACATGGAGGTAGGAATTGGTACAGAGACCATGGAGAAATGCTGCTTATTGATTTGCTCCTTGTCTCTTGCTGAGCCTACTCTCTTACTGTACCCAGGACCATCTGTCCGAGTGAGGACCTCAGAGAGGGGATAGACCCACCTGCTTCAGTCATTAAGAAAAATGCCCCACAGGCTTGCCCACAGGGAGGTTCTCTTCTCAAATGACTCTAGCTAATGTTATTTTGATAAAAACAAATGAGTAACAAAAAAAGCACAACTAGCATTTTTTTTTGTAGGAAAAAATAGGAAATTATTTTCCTGGCTCAGCCTTGGAAGCAGTATCATTAGATAATGGCACTATGCCCAGGGTGTATAGGGCCAGGACTAGTTCTGGGGACTCTTTCTGCTTAGTTTTCTTTATGTTCAGCTGGTAGCAGTCTGTTCCTCAATTGGGTGAACTGAGGCTCTTGGGATCTGCCTTTGACCTTTGTGTCTCTGTTAAAGCTCCCTGCTCCTGTTCTGTGTAGTAGAAAACCCAGAGACAGATATTGGGGTTCAACCTGAAGATCAGAAAACCAACACAACCAAGTCACTAGAGAGTTCTTACCTCTATGAAATCTTCAGATTGAAAAAGAATGAGTTCCTGTCTCATCCTGCTTTAGCTTCCTCTCTAGTCCTGGGATTAAAGGCATGCACCACCACCACCTGGCCCCTGTGGATAATTAGTGTGGCTTCTGGGATTAAAGGCGTGTGTAACCACTGCCTGGCCTGTATGGCTGACTAGTGTGGCTATTTTGTTTTCTGGTCTTCAAGAAAGCTTTATTTATTAAAATATAAATGAAATATCACTACATTTCCATCCTTTTTATCTAAAATAAAAAGGCTATAAGTAATATAAGAAACTATATACAATAAGTACAATAACTATATGCAATATATACAGGCAATAAATACATCAATGATATCTAGTCCAGTTGTATTTGACAAATTCAGAAAAAACTATTCTATATCTGTCCTATCTTAGTGAGTTCAAAGTCTTGTGCCTAATTTACTTTCTATCATAATTTGCTTTCTGCACCTGGTAAACAAGGAAAACTTTAACTATCTAGTCTCCAACTCCCTCAGAGACACAAGAAGGAGTCTGAGTAAGCAGGAAGTGTGAGCAAGCAACTTCCAAAAAATGTAAGGAATGACAGAAACAGCTGGGGCATCCATCTTTTGGCCTACAGGCCTAGCATATCTGACAGACTTTTCTGTGAACCAGGATGTTCTGATGGGCTGTCCCACCTTGTCTTGACAGTGTTTGGCAGTCACTTTCTTTTGTGAACTGATTGTTTAATTAGGGCAGCATAATGTCAGCTGTTGAGGCAAGGGCATTTTCTTGCCCAGTGACTTACTTTTGCCACAAAGAAAGTAAAATTCACGTGAAGTTTCTTTGATGTCCATAATCTTCTCTGGAGTAGATTGGTGCTGCCAGGGGCAGACATGTCTCATTGTCATAAAAAATGAGCGTATGTTATTAAAACATCTTAAATGCCATATTCTCTAGATCTCTAAAGTGTTTGAAGATGATCTGTCTATCTGGAATATATCTTTGTTTGACCTTGAAAACATACCTAATGTGACTACAAGTTCAGTTATAATAGGTGATTACTAACCAACAATTCCTTATTCTAAACAGTTGGTAAAAATAATTTTCAAGGAGCAGAAATGATGGGAATCTCCTTCAACCAATGGCCTTTAAGAGGCTGGACCAGGTTGGGGCATGACTTTGGGTACCAAAAAGCTGCAGTCCCACCTTGCTTGCTCTCTTCTTCCTGTGAGCCCCACCTGGATGTCAGACCCAATTCCTATTTCCTCACTGTAATCCATGAGTTCCCTTTTAATAAAGAAAAACCTTAGAATACTCTATTCAGAGTTAGCTTGGGATTATTTGATTCATGTTCCCTTCCATTTGACACATTCTACATAGTCTTATGCCCAACGTGGGACTGACTAAATTCACGTAAAACCTGAGAGAGCTTGAAAAGGAATTCTAGACACGAAAAAGCAAGAGTTTAATGCAGCTTCTTGCTCTGTTTGCTGGCTCACCTTGACTCCTTTAAGACAGGCTTACAAAAGAAGCCATGCAGCTTTGGAGTTCCTGCTTCATGAAAGAGTCTGCCAGACATTCTGCAGGACACAGAAGAAAGTGACTGACAAACTGCCAATATAGGTGGAACTGTCTTTGAAGTTTTCTGTTTCATGGAAAAGTCCATGGGCCATTAGGCTGAAGATGGGTGCCTGAAACATAACAAAAGACCTTTAGGTGACTCTCCAGGCAGCAAGATGTCTCAGTCAGTTTTACTGCACATTTTGGAAGCTGCTTGATTGCACTTCCTGCTTACTCAAGTAATATTATCTCCCTTCTCAGGCCTTCGATGGGGTTGAAGATTAGATAGTTGTAGTTACTTTCCTCTTATGATCTAGCCAAGCCACTTCTAATACAAGACTTAGACTCCTTAGGATAAAATGATTATCAAAACATTTTAGCATAGGCTCCTTGCTTAATATTGTTATGCTGGTTGTAATTCTAATTTTTATACTTGATATCTGTTCTTAGTGTATTGTATATAGTTTTGTATTGGGTTCAGAACTCTCTTATTTAGACAAAAGGAGGAGGTGATGGTGGGGAACCTCCTTCAGTCAGTAACCTTTAAGAGGCTGGATCAGGTTGGGGCATGACTTTGGGTACCAAAAAGCCACAGTCCTACCCCACTTGCTCTCTTCTTCCTGCGAGCCACACTTGGATGTCGGGCCCAATTCCTATTTCCTCGCTGTGATCTGTGAGTTCCTTTTAATAAAGAAAAACTTTAGAATACTCTACTAAGAGTTAGCTTGGGATTATTTGACTCGTGTACCCCCCATTTGACGCACTCTGTATCACCAGATATTTGCATTACATTTTTAAATGAGCTCTATAGGTACAATACCTTAAACAAGAGCAGAAATGTATGTACATTTCTCAAATTTATATCAATATACAAAATATATACACAATATACAAAAATCCAATCCAATATAAAACATTTAAAACTAGTAGTTGCTTTTTATTTTTTAAATCTACCTTTTTATCTTATCATTTATATCCTCCCTTTTTTCTTTTTAGAGTAAACTCAATAATCTACCCTTTTATCCTGTCATATCTGTATCCCCCTTTTTTCTTTTCAGAATAAGAACTCTGAATCTAATCTGCTTTGTTCAACTTTCCTCCTGAGAGTAACTAATAACAACTTGTAACCAACCCCCCCTAAACAATGACAAATATCTATAACCCATTGAATGACCAAAAGCCACCCACCCCACCTCTTGGAAATGTGGGTATCGTATTCTTACATTTACTTCCTGCAGTCTGGGGTGGTGGCATCTTTAAGTCCTGGAGAGGTAGTTGTATCATTTGTTGTCCAGTCTCTTGAGTAATGGGAAAGTTCTGGTTAGAGTAGTCTGTCAGACTGGATCATAGCTAGCCCTCTTGAAATTGTTCTGAGCAGTTTGTAGTTAAAAGCTGATCTTCAGATGGTGTTTTTCAGCTTAGTGGTGTTATCATAGTCCTGGAGGAATTATCATTGTGGGGCCCCATCCTCCTTTTGGAGACTTCAAAGGTCAGGCATGTTCATGGTTCACTGATAGAGGCTCAAACCTGAAATTATGTACAGGAAGGTAGATGAAACTTTTTTCTAGGATTAGTTAATACTCCAAAGGACATTAATGACAAAAAGTTTAAGATATATATCTTAATATATTTATATACTAATATATCTATATATTAATCTTATAAATCTTATACATTAAGAAAAGCTGTTAAAGAGTAAATATAAAACCAAAGGATTATAAGGTTACTGGAAATAAAATAGTCCTTAAATATTTGTGTTTCTTCTGTTCCATATCAGGTGGCTCTTCTGACATGAGACAAAGATTTTGGATTTCACTTTTAATAAGCATGCTTGGGTTTAGAGAAGGAGAGAGCCCCACTCCAACTCCAGAGCCAGCTTTAATCTTTAATTAATTGGACTGGGACCACAAAAAGTCTATTTGCATTAAATATCTGTAGAGAACAGCAGAAAAAAATAAACATTTGGGAAGATTTATGAAATTTTATCCTATTGGAAATGTAATATATCAATAGGTCAATTTACTCCTTTTCTTGAGACATTCTTTCTGGATGACTTGTCCTTTTCTTCAGATGTCTCATTTGTCTGTCCAGTAGTCTTCAAACTCCTGAGCTGGATACCTTGATTCTCCTAAGAAGACAGAAACAAAACCCTTTCCCAACCCTAAATTTGGAGAGATTCTCTTTTGTCAAGTTATATCTGTTCAAATAAAAAGAATTTGTTAGTGTTATAGGTTGGTTTAGATTAAAAATGACCATGATGTTTGAACTGTCATCTCTTCTAATTAAGAGGTGTCTCTTGTTCAATTGAATCTTTATCAATTTTGATGGTATCCATAGCTTTTCTTCTCCTCTGGAAACAAAAGCAAAACTCCTTCCCCAACATAACACATGTCCTGGTTTCCATCTGAAGTCAGTACATCTTTAAAGTATATTGGCTGACTTAATTCTGTAATTTTTTTCTAGCTAATGTCTCTCTGCAGCTGTTCCTTTCTCATTAGCATATAGAAAATTCAAAGTTAGGGGCTGGAGAGATGGCTCAGCGGTTAAGAGCATTGCCTGCTCTTCCAAAGGTCCTGAGTTCAATTCCCGGCAACCACATGGTGGCTCACAACCATCCGTAATGAGGTCTGGTGCCCTCTTCTGGCCTTCAGACATACACATAGGCAGAATATTATATACATAGTAAATAAATAAATATTAAAAAAAGAAAATTCAAAGTTAATAAAGCATTATGCAATCTATTTCTGGGAGCATTTATCATCCCTTTCTGTTCATTTAACATATCCTATAGAGATTGATTTGATTTTTCCATAACTGCCTGACCTGTAGGATTGTGTGGTATACCTGTAATATGATTTATATTATAATAAACAAAAAAAGTTTCCATTTTCTTAGAGACATATGCTAGAGCACTGTCTGTCTTTATTTGTACAGGTACCCATGATGGCTATAACTTCTAGCCAATATGTGATTACCAAATCAGCCTTTTCCAAATTGAATATGTATCAATAGTATGGTTGTGTCAATAATAGTTACATAATTCTGACTTTTGGACAGAATCATAAGGGCTTTGATCCACTTTACTTAAGTTTTCTGGTGTAACCTGCCTTTCATGATTTATTTGCATCAGTATAGAATGTATGGGCTCCAGTTATTGCCGTGTCCTGTACAATGCGAGGAAGGGTCCAGTTAGTTCTATGTATAAGTTGAATTCTTGCTTTTGGGACACTTGTTAATCTCTCCCAAAAACTTACTATAAGCTCTTTGCCAGGGTTCACTTTCTTCCCATAATTTGTCAATTTTGTCATTATTTAAAGGTTCTATAATTTCTGGTGGGTCTATCCTGCTAATTGATGCTATCTCAGTTTTCCTTTTAGAATTAACTCAGAGACATTTTCCACATATTTTTTTAAATTTTGCACTTGGTTTATGTGGTAAAACATTCTACGATAATATCTTCCCTCTGTATTAAAGTACCTGTAGTGGAAGGTTTAAAGAGTAATATGACCAGAGTATGGTTAATATTCAGATCTACACTATCCACATGTATAATTTCTACAATATACCTTCTATAATTTCTCTTTAACCAAAGCCAATTCTCTCTCAGCTTCGGCTAATAATTTCCTGGGACTATTTAAGTCCTTGTCACCATCTAAGGTTTTATTTAAATTATTCAAGTCATCAGGACCTATCCCAACAGTGTGCCATAGATGGGAAATGTTTCCTAGCAATGTTTGGAAATCATTAAGAGTCTGCAATAGCTCTCTCCTAATTTGCACCTTTTGAAATCTAACTCTTTGTAAACCTATTTATAACCTAAATAATTAATTGAGTCTCCTATTTGTATTTTTTTCAGGAGCAATTTGTAATCCCCAACAAGGCAAATTTTTCTTCTCCAAACATTTTTCTAAATTATCTGCATTCGAATCAGATAGTAAAATGTCATCCTTATAATGGTAAACTATAGATTGAGGAAATTGCTTATGTATCATTTCCAATGTGTGACTTACAAAATATTGGCACAGGGTGGGGCTATTTAACATTCCCTGTGGGAGACTTTTCCACTGATATTTCTTAGTAGGCTGATAATTATTGTAAGTAGGCACTGTGAAGGTAAATATTTCTCTTGTGTTTTTCTTGTAAAGGTATAGTGAAGAAACAGTCTTTTAAATCAGTAACTATAAAAGGCCATCCTTTAGGCAATAGAGAAGGCCAAGGAACACCAAACTATAGAGAGCCGAATGGCTGAATCACCTTATTAACAGCTCTTAGATCTGTCACCATTCTCCATTTTCCAGATTTCTTTTTAACAACAAATACAGGAGCATTCTAAGGGCTGGTTGATTCTTCAGTATGTTGAACATCTAGTTGCTCCTGTACCAGCTGTTCTAAAGCCTGCTCAAATTAACATTTCCCCAATCCCCCAATCTTAGAAACAAATCATAAATTAACATATGTTAATTTCTCTGTTAGTAAAGACCATTGCACAACCCATACAGGTTTGTCTGTCAACCATTTAGAGCTGTTGGTGCCTTTGGATTAGCAGCTGTTGTACCCTGTTCTTGTACAACCTGAATGGTCAGTGACTGTTCTTTTTTCTTTTAATTTTTTTAAGTCATTGTACATATGGTGACTGTTCTTTATAATATCTTGTGATATTTTTTCCAGAAACACACATATATTGTAACAAATCACATCCCCACAAATTCATTACTATGATAGCCCCATATGGTTTTAATATTTCTTTCTGTCCTTCTGTCCCTATACATACACTCATCTCACACTCTGCTTTACTTGAGATAAAATTCCGATCCCTAAAAACTGAACATTTACATCCTGAAAAGGCCAATTTGGATGCCAAGATTTTGGTGAAATTATTGTTACATTCGCACCTGTGTATACCAGACTTCCAATGACAATGTCATTTGTTTGTATTTTTAATTTCGGTCTTTGTTTATTTTTGGAAGTTTGCCAAAATACTTGCTTTATGGTTTCTCCTGAACTTTTCATTCTCTCTCTGTATCTGTTCAGTCATCAAGAGCAAGATGGTTTCCTAGAATAGTCATTAGTTTCTTTAATTGCTCTGGAAGGAGTTTCCTCTACAATGGCAGGAAACAACTGAACCGGATTTAGCACAGGGGCCTCTTGCAGGAGTTTCCCTGTGGCACAGGATTACCATGAATAGTCCTAATTCATTAGTTCAGTGCCTACCTTTGCCACACCTTCTACATAATCCAGAAGGGAGGAGCGTTCTGAATGGATTATTTTTTAGAAAAAGCACTGTTTACACCCTTTAAGGTGACCTTGTTTGCTACAATCGAAACACTTGACATTTCAAGTTTTCTTCAAACCTCTGGAAATCACCTGTCCTATCCAAGTATCATCATGGTCATGAGATTCAATATTAATTGTATCTCGAATCCATTCCTCCAAAGGTGCTGACCTTGCCTTTAACGGCCTATTTACCCTGTTCCATAGAGAATTAAGCAGTCTCAAAAGCTGGAGATTCAATTATTTGTCTAGCTTCTGAATTTGGTATCATTTTATTTACTGCTGAAGTTAATCTTTGTAAGAAATCCATAAAGGCTTCCTTTGAGCCCTGTATAATTTTAGTAAATGACTCAGTTTTCTTTCCTATTTCTCCAATTCTGACCCAAGCATTTAAAGCTGATGTGTGGCATAAATCCAGGGCATGGTCATCATATACAGTTTGCCTTTCTATAGTTTCATAGAAATAATCTCCTTCTCCAAGAATTTAATCATGGGAGATTTCCCTACCTCTAGCCTTACTCCATAGTTCAATAATCTTAGCCTCTTCTCTGAACCAGGTACTCCATTGTAATTGTGAACCAGGTTCTAAAACACCTTTAACCAATTCTATCTATTAATTAGGGATAATTCTATGAGAAACTGACCATGAGTATAGCATTTGCTTCACACAAAAGGTCAATGCATACCATATGAGACCATTGCTTCCTTGAATCTCCTTAAATCTAACATTGGCACAGGAGTTTGCTGTAACAGAACCTTTGCCATTTGGCAGTTCCTGCCATTTGGATATATTAAGGTTGGTTGTTTGAAAACCTTAGGCTGTTCCTCTCTATTCTATAATGCAATGCTGAAATTGGTTCTCCATTAAATTCCTCTGTCTGGATTTGAGTATCTCTGTGATCTGTTTTATTAAGTTTTTCTTTCCTTTTTTTTTTTTTTGGTTTTTCGAGACAGGGTTTCTCTGTGGCTTTAGAGCCTGTCCTGGAACTAGCTCTGTAGACCAGGCTGGTCTCGAACTCACAGAGATCCACCTGCCTCTGCCTCCCAAGTGCTGGGATTAAAGGCGTGCGCCACCATCGCCCGGCTTTATTAAGTTTTTCTAAAGCCTGTATCTTAGCACTCAGATTAACCAACTATTTTAGTGATAAGACAAAAATGATAAAGCTGATGTTTACAATTGACATTACATGAATCCCATCTAAATTAGATACATTCTTATTTAATCATTCCATTTTCAAACTGTCTAGCATATTATCATACAGAGACCCAATTCCCTCCATTGTAATGATTTTTTCCCATTTTTTTTAATGTGGAAAAAAAAAAAGCCTCTCTCTTTTAATTCCTCCCTTTAAGAATTCCCCATTGTCTTACTAAATCTACTGATGGAGTTGATGAAGATGTGAGGCTGATTCCTGCTGCATAGAACAGTAAAGGCCCAACTGGATTTCAAGGAAGCTTCCTTGTTTGGCAGCAGCCCAGTCCTGTGGCATTTGGAGTCCTGGGCTTCTGGAGTTTGGGTAGCAGCTGGAGACTGTTTCAGAGCGGCTACTCTGGCCTGTGCAGGTGGCTAAAATCCACAGACAAATGGCTTATTCGTACCCTAAATGTTGGGCACCAATTGTAGCATGAATAATAAAAACCTGGAGACAGATACTGGAGTTCATCCTGAAGATCTCTATGAAATCTTCAGATTGAAAGAGAGCAAGTTCCTCTCTCATCACGCTTTATCTCACTCTCTAGTGCTGGGATTATAGATGTGCACTGCCACTGCCCAGCCTCTATGACTAACTAGTGTAGCTGTTTTGTATTCTGGTCTTCAGGCAAACTTTATTTATTAAAATACAAATGAAATATCACCACTGTTCTGCTATCCACACAGACAGTTGAGATTGGCCATCAGCAAAGCAATTCCAGAGGGTGGGTTGTGTTTGCCCATCAATACAATATCAGCTGTGGGGGAGGTGTGGGCCAGTCCCTCTTTCATGTAGTTCAGGCAGACTCATGGGCAGCAGGCAGAAACCATGGGAGAGTTGTGATGAGGTTGTCTCTGTTCTTTCCTTGGGCCAGTTTTGTCTTTCTATCCTAAATTCTCCCATTTGTAACTAGCTGGAGTCCTCAACCTGCTTCTGTTTTGAACCCTAATGGTTGCTTTCAGCCAGGACATGAGCCCACTGCTCCTGGGGCCTGATAACCATGGATTTACCGTCAACTATGACTCCATTAAATGTGATAACAGGAGGACACTGAATATAGATTGAGTCCTCAGGGTGAGTGGAGTGCTCAGATGCATAATAGTTATGGGTAAGATAAGAGCATGATGAATAGATTATGTGACAGAAGTAAATAATATTTAAGGGTTCCCTTGTTGAACCCTTAAGTAGATCAGCCTGCCTCCAGGACTCTTCTGTTTCTTCCATGGAGATCTGAGTATACTGTTCATGTAAGGAAGAAGATGCTAGGGGTGGACAGGAGTGAAGCCAGTGCTTAGACTTGGGTCACCAGGGAGTAAGCGCTGGGCTTAGTGTAACAGATAGAGGTGAAAGAGAGCTCTTCTGGGGGGCTAGATGAGTCAGACAGCTGTGGTACCTCAAATGGGGCATCTTGTTTGAGTCAGAAGTGGGATGTGCAGGTGTTGTCTGTCATCTGATCAAAGTGTCAGGCTGCTATTAGAGGCAAAGGTTGTGACCTAGAACAAAGGCAGTCATGACTTAGGGGACATCTAACTGAAGAGAGGGGGCAGTCATGGCCGCAGGGGACATGGGGGGGGTCTATACCATGTACAGGCAGACTTTAGGTCGTCCTTGCACTGTACTAATTATTCACTTAGTACATAGTAATGAGCAAAATAAAATTATTCATGGTATATCCTTCAGTATTTTATATTAGGGTGTCTCAACAGGAGGTCTGGACAGTGCTGTATATTGGTTAATTGGGAAGGTAGTAATTTGTAATTAGTAGCAAGGAAATTGCTACTGCTATTTTTGTTTTGTTCAAGTCAGGGTTTCTCTATCTAGTCCTGGGTGTCCTGGAACTAAATCTATAGACCAGACTGGCCTCAAACTCATAGAGATCTGCCTCCTGAGTGTGGGGATTGAAGGTGTGCTCCACTCATACCCGGCTTGTAAATATTTTTCTTTTTTTTTTTTTTTTTTTTTTTTTTGGTTTTTCGAGACAGGGTTTCTCTGTGGCTTTGGAGCCTATCCTGGAACTAGCTCTGTAGACCAAGCTGGTCTCGAACTCACAGAGATCCGCCTACCTCTGCCTCCCGAGTGCTGGGATTAAAGGCGTGCGCCACCATCGCCCGGCAATATTTTTCTAAAAATGTGTGAATAGTTCTTTTTATATGAATGACCTTATCTTCTTGCATCTGATTCATGATGCTTGACTCTCAGGTTATGGCAAAAAAACAAATTGGAAGTGACTTTCAAAGTTTTGATCTTTTGTATGCTAAGAAGTATCTTTTGGTGCTAGAGAAATGGATGGTTCAGGAGTTAAAAGTAGGTACTGCTCTTACAGACAACCAGTATCTACATCAGACAGCTCATAGCTTCCTATAGGTCCAGTTCCAGAAGATCTGATGCCCTTTTTTTTTTTTTTTTTTGGTTTTTCGAGACAGGGTTTCTCTGTGGCTTTGGAGCCTGTCCTGGAACTTGATGCCCTCTTTTGGACTCCTAGAACACCTGCACACTCAAGTGTGTGTGTGTGTGTGTGTGTGTGTGTGTGTGTGTGTACGCGTGCGTGCGTGCACACACACAAAATTTAAAAATTCAAAAAAATCAAAGCCTGGAGAGATGGCTCAGGGATTAAGAGCACTGACTGCTCTTCCAAAGGACCCGTGCCCATGTGGCAGCTCACAGCTGTCTGTAATTCCAGTTCCAGGGGACCTGACACCCATGGCAAAAAAAAATTAATTAATTTAGCTGGGCGATGGTGGTGATGCCTTTAATCCCAGCACTTGTGAGGGAGAGATAGCACTCTGGTCTACAAGACCTAATTCCAGAACAGGTCCAAAGCTACAGAGAAACCTGTCTCGAAAAACCAAATAAGTAAAATAGTAAAAACAACAACAAAAACGTTTTACAGTATGATCTTTCCCAGTTTGACTTGTCTCATATTATATATAGCACCTTTTACAACATGACTTATGTATATATAGGTAGAATGTCAAAGAAGGCTTCATAAAACATTTATAACAATGAATATTGATATCTTCTATTTAAATCTTATTTGCATTTATAAGTACTTTGTATTGATTTGTGGGAGCAAGTGTGCCATGATGTACTCAAGGGGGTCGGAGTTAGTTCTTGGCTTCCACCCTGTGGCTCTGCTCAAGACAGACCTGGTGGCAAGCACCTTTACTCATGAGCCATTTCACTGACTGTTATTGTGCATTTTGTCTCGCTAGATTTATTCTCTAACCTTTAGTTTGAAAATATTGTTCAACAAAAATTTGTTGATGCTGGATAAGTGGGTCAGCAGTTAAGAGCACATTACTTACTGTTCTTGCTGAGGATCTGTTTTTTTTTTTATATTTTATTTATTTATTATGAATACAATGTTCTGTCTGTATGCCTGCAAGCCAGAAGAGGGCACCAGACCTCATTACAGATGGTTGTGAGCCACCATGTGGTTGCTGGGAATTGAACTCAGGACCTTTGGAAGAGCAGGCAATGCTCTTAACCGCTGAGCCATCTCTCTGAATTTGGTTACCAGAACACATATCAGGTGGCAGCAGGAGGCTGTGATGTCCCTGGCGTTGTTGGGCAGTTGAATTCTTGTGCATATAACCCATCACACACACACATAGCAATATATAAATTCGTATTGTTAATCATCTTAAAATTGCAACTGCTATAATAGAATTTAATATAATAGCACCTTTCTAGTTTACTTATAGAAAACTCTATCTATAAAATAGGTCCTTATTTTTTGTGATATATTCCTTTCTATTACATTCAAACTTTCTATACTTTATGTGTTTGCCTTTTGTAGACAAATTCTTTATCTTCCCGTTTTTATATCTGATGTGAGGTATTGGATTTTAATTAATTGTTTGATAAATATATTTATATTACTAATGCACAGAAAAGAAAATATTGTTCAGCCAAACTTGACTGTTATGGTGGGGAGGCAGGGAGTACCCCCCCTTTCTGTGCCACCTTAGCAGCAGTAAAAGGAGGGAGAAGAGTTCATTCCTTCCTGCCTTCCAGGTGAGTGTGTGGTGGGAGCTTAGCTTGCTGACTCAGGTTCTCTCCTCAGAGCTCCATGAACCTGCCTCCTGACAAGGCCCGGCTCCTGCGACAGTACGACAACGAGAAGAAGTGGGATCTCATCTGTGATCAGGTATGAGGTGGCAGTCTGTGTGATCAGGTGTGAGGCTGGCAAGGTCAGGCAGGAGGTGGCAGTCTGTGACACCTGGACGGAACAGTAAGGCCAAAGGTATAATTGCCTTGTTGACAGGAGCCAGCCTTGGCACTGGGTAAGCTAACTTTGTTCAGGGGGCTTCCTGGCTGAGATGACTGGTGGGCCTGAACACCCACAAGGGCTCCCAGTGGACAGTGATGCCGGTGGCCTATGCAGGTCAGTTGTGGATGAGGGGAGCAGTTTTCCCAGGAGACTGTTCATCCCAGGACTGTGGCTAGCTATGACTACAGCTGTGCTGAAGGACTCTTACTCTGACCCAGACGTGACAGACAGTGGGGTGTTTGTCCTGTCAACCACAGACTTGTAGGAGGGAGATGCCCCTGCCCCCGTGTAGCCGAGGACTGCAGCTTCCCTCGCATGGACAGTGTCTAGAGCTGGGTAGCAAGGGAAGGCACTGCTTTGCTGCAAAGCAAGATGTCATCAACACTCACTGCCTTTCTTTCCCTGCACACATGTGAAGGTCACAGGTCATGAGTCTTTGAGTGCAAGGCCCAGCCTGTCTCTTGGTGGGTCTGGAAGGACCTGGCACAGAGGGTGGGCATTGTGTTTAAATCACACTCAGGTGCTGAGCTTTGTCATCAACAAATCTGTAGGGTTTTTTTCAGGCTCTGAAAAAAAAAAAAAAAAACCATATAGCTAATGTTTGAGAGCTGACTACCTGTCAGGAATGACACACACAATAGAATATCTTGTTTATCCTCACAAAATCCCCTGATACACATGCTCTTTCAGTTAGAGAATCCACAGTCAGATTGGGTAAGACAAACAGGTGCTAGGTCTTTGCTAGCTATTTTCTTCTACTGTGCCCTGTGTTTACCCTGAGCTAGCATGATGATTCTGAGGTCTAAGTCCAAGCCTGGGCAGTGGTGGTGCAAGCCTTTACTCGGGAGGCAGAGGCAGGCAGATCTCTGAGATGGAGGCCAGCCTGGACTACAAAGCTAGTTCCAGGACAGTCAGGACTACACAGAGAAACACTGTTTCAAAAAAACAGAAAGAAAAAAACAAATTTAAGAGTACTGAGGTCTAAGTCTGAGCTCTCACCAGGAAAGGATTTGGAGAACAGCCTTGCTGAAGTTCTTTACTTGATGAGTTCTGTCCTCTTCCCCCCCCATACACCCCCACTGAGACAGGGTTTCTCTGTATAGCCCTGGCTGTCCTGGAACTTGCTCTATAGACCAGGCTGGCCTCTGCCTCCTGAGTGCTAGGATTAACAGTGTGCACCACCACTACCTGGCAAGTTCTATCTGGATCCCTGTATGCATCTCTTCCCCTGAGTTCTTCAGATAGCTTCTTTGTGGAGGACTTTAGAGGAGTCTCCTCTTGGGTGGGCCTGAATAGAGAAGACATAGTCCTATGCTCTGTGGAAGGGCATTGGGAGGTAACCCAGCAGCAAATCAGCATTTGGTTGCTGGGGTCCAATTCCTGGTCAAAGCACAGACTATATACCTCCCTGAGCATAAGAACACAGCAATGCTAGCTGAGCCATAGCTGCAGAGTTTAGAACTACAAAAACTAGATTCTTTGGGACAAAGCTCCCCTTCCTGTGGCTTTCATAACTGTCTGCCAGTTAACCATTTACATATTCCCTTTAAGTACTAGTCCCAGCTCTGCTCTCTGCATCTTAGCAAGCAGTAGACTCAAAATAGTTTCTAACATAGAAAAGCATTTCAGGTGCTAGGAGCATTGACTGGAGGAGGAGACCACAGCAACAGGTGGGATATGCCTAGGGATCAGTCAGGGAAGGGAGTCTAAGGGTTGGATGATGCTAAGCGACAGGAGACAACTGGAGGCTGACTTCCCTCAAACTAAGCACTGTAGGCACTCTCCTTCCTTGCACCCTCCGTGGACTTTGTGTGTGTGTGTGTGTGTGTGTGTGTGTGTGTGTGTGTGTGTGTGTGTGTATATATATATATATATATATATATATATATATATATATATATATATATATATATGCGTCTTTTTCTCACAGGAACGATTCCAGGTGAAGAATCCTCCCCATACCTATATCCAGAAACTCCAGAGCTTTTTGGACCCCAACGTAACACGGAAGGTGAAGTATGAGACGGAAAGGCCTATCTTACTGCCCTTCGGTGGACTTTGGGCACAAACCTTTTGATGTGGGACTAAGTATTTTTGAATAATGGGAGTTAGATATCTGAGCTGTGAGACCTAAGTGACTATCCAGTACTGGAGGAAACGTCTGTGATTGCACATTGTACTTTTTATGTTTTCTTTTCTGCCTCTTTTATTTGTAATATAAAATTGGATAGCTACATAGCAAGATGCTGCACACCCTTTCCCCAAACAAACAACAGACAGACAGACAGATAAGTTTGGTGGAGGAAGGGAGGTTAGAGACTCAGCAGTTAAGAGAACTTGCTGTTTTTCCAGAGGACACAGGTTCAGATCCCAGCACCACATGGTAGCTTACAACTTCTGTAACTCCATCTCCAGGGAATCTAATATCCTCTTCTAGCTTCTGTAGGCCTTGTGGTGTGTGTATGGTACATAGACATACATGCAGGCAAACACTCAGATAAAAATATAAACAAATAAAATCTTAAAGAAAAATGTTTGACAGGGAATGTCTATCAAGTGACAAAAGATTCCATGTTTACAGAAGTTCAGGAGGAGAGTGCAGGAGTCAACCAAGGTCCTACGTGAGCTGGAGATCTCACTTCGCACCAATCACATCGGGTAAGTCAGGCCTGACCATCCCAGCCTCTCTCCCTGCCACCACACATACTCCACCAAACAGATTTTGGTGCCCTTTGTTGGTTTATCCTTCCTGCCATGAAGTAGGTTTTCCCTTGAGTAATTCTCAGCTCTACAGAGCTCTAGATGTGCCCTTTCTGGGGTCTCTACCCTTCAGCTCTGCCTACTGCTGACCAGTCACTTCTGGCAAGCCTGGGGCCTCTCTTGGGGTCCTGTGGCTTTGAGTAGAAGACATTCCCATAGCAGCTGAGACTAGAGTCTGCCTGTGGTCTGGTCCTGGGCCAAGAGAGGCCCAGCAAAGCTTGGAATATGAGAATATGTTATATTGAATAGATGAAACCTAGTTCCTGACTGGCGACTAGTTAGACTTTTTGGTGTACAGATTATTTGCCTGTTTGTTAGAACAACAACAACAGCCATAGTACACAAGCAGAAGAGGCTTCCTGAAACACCGAAGAAAGATGTGAGATACTGGAGATCAGGCATTGGCTGTCTCCTGTATTCGCAGATCCGTGTGCTGCCAATACATTGAGATCTGTGTGAGTCTTTCAGACCCAGTGAGGAGCCAAGTGGTGCCAAGGGAGCCAAGGGTTGATGCAGTGAGGTTCAGGAGAGGACAGTGCCTCAGTCCTGTGAAGCTGTTCCGCGAGAGCGAGAAAGGTGAACAGAGCAAGGCAGAAAGTGTGTGCCTGTGCAGAAAGGAGAGTGACGTGGGGCCTCAATGAGTGGTCAGCAAAGGGGGAAGTGGGCTTCTGGGCAGATGCCAGCCTAAGTCCCTGAGCTTCCTGAGAGTAAGGTGGAAAGAGCCAAATGACATCATTAGCTTTTCCTCTCTGTCAAGGCAGCAGCCTACTTGTCTACCTCCAGGCCAGACCTGCCTGGAGCTTTTAAGGGGGAGAGGATGTCTGTATGTGACCAGCTGCAACAGCAGTCAGAAGGGAAGCGGCACAGGCGAGGGCAGGAAAGGGACAGTTCCTGGCGTTGGGAGCTGTGCTGTGGTAGCCAGAGCTTGGCTTCCACACCAGTCATCTGTGACCCAGACATGGAAAACACTGAGAAAGATGTAGCCAAGCCCTCCCAAAAACTACAGAAGGAAAACTAGATAAGTTCCTCAGTTAGGCTATGTGCGCGTGGTTAAAAGTGATACTGGCAGTCCTGAGCACCATCTGGTACCTGCTCCACTCCACTCCACTCCACTCCACTCCACTCCACTCCACTCCACTCCACTCCACTCCACTCCACTCCACTCCACTCCACAGGGCCTCTCTCTCAGGCCGTGATGTCGTCTGTGCTCCTTAGGAAAGGGCCACAAAGTAACCGTCCCCCAGTAACCGTCCCCCATGATTAGCATAGTTCCCAGGCCTGGGGCTTCTTAGCAGTTGGTTCTCATATTGGAAGTCCAGAACCAGCCTCTGGCTCCCAGGAAAGAGCTTAGTTGTGACATTGTAGAAGCCCCCACCGTCCAGTCTGAGGCTTCTTGGGTAGTTCTATGAGGAAGACAGACTCCTTTCTTCAGGGAGTTTGTCAGGCTAGTGAGGGGTCCTGGGGGGTTCTGCAGGAGTGAGTCCACAGGCAGTGGTTGGGGTTCATGCTGTCCAATGACACTGCCCCAAAGTAGGATTCCAGAGCCCTCTAGCTCTTCTGGTTCGTGTTGGTTTTCCTGCCTTGTCAAAGTGCCCTTTAACCTCTCCTTCAAAGTGTCAGTATCCCTAAAATAGCAACGTAGACTCAGACAGGAAATGAGAAGGGGGTGGGGAGCTGGAGAGCAGACAGACAGGAAATGGGAGGCCTGTCGGCCCCCAGAGAGGAAACTAACTTCAGGCAGCTCTGGTGTCAGCTTCAGCTGGTGCTTGCTGCCAAATCAACCAAGCCTGGTGCTCCAGCTCCAGCCTCTCTCAGCTCCGGGTGTGGCTGCCCAGCATGGAACTGATGTCCAACTGTGGGGTAAAAGCCCTTCAGGGCAAATGGACACAGCTGCTTTGTGTGGTCCCATGGACATTCCAGAGTGAATAGAGCACTCAGGAGAAGAGGGGGTTTGTCCTGAGGGGCTTATGTCTGTGTGCAGTGGACAGTAGCCCTCACCAACTCTGCGGGCGTTGACTCTTCACTTATAGTCCAGAGATAGCACAGTCTTTCTGTCTGCCCACCTGCCTGCCTTCCCACATTTTCATGTGACTGTGGGAGTCATGACATGCTGGAGTTTGAGTTCCTAACTGTTCCCAGCCTTTGTCGGTTCTGCCAGACTCCAATTGAACACAGAAATCACACAACCATCTTTGCTCATTGCTTCTTAAGACTGAACTCAGTAAAGAGCCCTTTGGCCCAGTAGGGAGCTCTGACTGAGATTTATGGCATTAGGGACTTGCTAGCTTTCTCAGACACAGCTCTGTGAGTGGTAAATGCTCTGGATGCCTCCTCGATTCTTTCGGCACACAGTGGGAAAGGACTTCATGTCTAGCATTGTGTCAGATCAAGGGGATACAGGAAATAATTGGGCTATAGCCTTGGCCCACTAGGAGAGACTGGCTGGAAGCTCATCTGTGATAAAGCAAGTGGTATTGGAGATGCTTTCCCTATCCCTGGTTCCCTGACTGTGGGAGGCCCAGACTCGTGACAAAGTCACAAATGGATGTCATAGATTTTGGTTTTCAGGATTTTCTCAGCCTGACACTAGGTTCCAGTAGGATACAAGAGTGGACACATATTTGTCGCTAGATTGATGGGTCAGAGCCCTCCACCAAACCAAACCAGTTTACAGACTCCATCCACTTGTCTCCTGTATCTGCAGGTGGGTGAGGGAATTTCTCAATGAGGAAAACAAAGGCCTGGATGTGCTGGTGGATTACCTGTCATTTGCCCAATGTTCTGTCATGTGAGTACCACAAGGGCTAAGGTTGGGGACCCACTGAGAAGCACACAGTTCCAGTCTGTTTAGAAGAAGTACTTGAGGGGTGGGGATACAGAGGAGATGAGGGTGGAGGAGAAGAAAGGATGAGATTCCAGCAGAGAAGATGGGAATGGGCAATCCAAGACAGGAGGAAGTAGTCCAAGTGTTATGTTGAGGTGAGCAGGCAAGACAAGGGACTATCAAGAACCAGCAAGGATTGGTCGGTTAGCTGGAATAAAAGGCATGTTTGGTGGAGCATGAAGAGAAAGTATGGAAAGGGAGCTTGGAATCAGAACCCAAATGATCCAAGTTCCAAAGTACAGGCTATCTAAGGAAATATCCTGGCTCCTCAGGGAAATGCCTTGGTAGGACTAATCCATTCAAAATTGAATATTCCATGAGGCAGCTTAAGCCCTGAGATGTGAAAGGTTTACTACAGGTCTGTTGTTGAAGAAGTACATTGGGCAAGACCTTTGACCTGAGCAGACAGATGAAGCATTTGGGAGCATTATCCAAACATCCTTTTCACAGGGAGGCAGGAACACTGGCGTGGCGAGGCACAGTGACTGAGGGCTTTGATTCAGAAAGAGTTGGGTTGTGCACTACTTGTGGAACCTTAAGCAGCTTTGTTGTCCTCACTGGAAGGAGTAGATGAGATGTGTGTCTCCCACTTAGCATTTGGAACATGCTAGGCCTCCTCTTCTGTGGTGGCTGCTTATTGTTGATTTATTACCCAGATGATGGACCTGCCTGTAATCCAGACATATAGAAAGAAGGCTGACCGTGATGGCAAATGAAGTTACCAACATGTGTAGTCTTACGTCCTAGACAGTCAGCCTGGGGAAAGCAGGTCCCAGCTTTGCTCTTAACTTCCCATGGTACCCTAGCATTGAATGTTCCTAGTCTGGAGAAGCCGCAGGCTTGAACCTTGAACCTTGCCTAGACCTTTGCCTTTGTGCTGTCCCTGCCCTTATGGCTCTTCTCTGTCCAGGGCATTTCCTTAAGGGTACACACTAAAGCCTCTCCCAGGTGCAGCTTCTGTCACCATTCCCAAGTCATCCTCTCTCTTTTTTTTTTTTTTTTTTTTTGGTTTTTCGAGACAGGGTTTCTCTGTGGCTTTGGAGCCTGTACTGGAACTAGCTCTGTAGACCCAGGCTGGTCTCGAACTCACAGAGATCCGCCTGCCTCTGCCTCCCAAGTGCTGGGATTAAAGGCGTGCGCCACCACCGCCCGGCTTCAAGTCATCCTCTTTAAACCTAGAGTAGGCTACTCTCCATGCAAATCTCTGCAGAACTCATTCCTCATGGTCCTCCTGTCCCTTTAAATAATCTTTTTTTTTTTATAGAAAGAAATGGAAAAAACTGCTTAAGTGAATTTTTAGTTCAGAACATTTATAGTAAAAAGATGTAGATTGTTTCCCCAAATATGCCTATCTGTCTTGAAAAAGAAAACAAATTCCAGTTGCTCTAAACCAAGAATACACCAGATGTTTAATGTTTTGGTGTTGAGGGCAGTGCCTCTGAAAGGAAAGAGTCCAGAGAAGGAGAGAGAATGTTTTAGGAAGCCTTGCAAGGAAAAAGGTGTGGCCGGACAGTTGGAGAGAAGGCGTGCATTTCTGAATGGCGCATCTTGTGCCCGGGAGGACCATGGGTGATGGGTGCGGACTGCCCTGTAACTACCTCCTGTTGTCAGCACTATTGCAGCCTCCTTTAGAACTTCCAGCGCCTGTGATCCTTCCTTGTTTTAGAAAGCCCCAGCCTTTGACACCGGGCATTCGTGTGGGGCAAGATGTCCTGTGGGAAAAAGCCTTTGGGAGATACGCCCCAGTTTTAGTGGCTGCATGGGCACAGGGGAAGAAGGGCAGGCGGAACTGCTCTCAGGGTGTGTACTCTGGTGAAAAAATGTAAGGGAAGGCCCTGGGTGGTGTGTAATTTGAGCTATCCTCTTTGCCCTGAGCACACTACTTATGGTAAGAGACATGCTACAGGAAGTGCCCAGACAACACTGATGTCTCCAGCAGCTAGCACGCCCTGTCAGTCTCAGCCTATGGTTTTCTTTCTTCTAGGGAATCTTAAGCTAAGATGGAAAACAGAAGCCCCATGTAGTCAGTCATAGAGAAACAGCCCATTAAGAGGGCTACTAGGCCTGGAGTATAGCTACTGGGGCCTCCTGTTAGCACACCAGCCTAGCAGGAGGCCTTTGGCTACTCCTCAGCACTGAAAAGCCAAATGAAGCCAGTCCAGTGCTAGGATGGGACAGGTGTACTCCCTAAGCTTAAAGAGCCAACTTTGACTTTTCAGGAACCCCATTACTTTCTTTTCAGGCCTATCCAGTTCTTGATGACCTAGACTAACTTTAGAGTGCTCTGAATCTTTAAGCCACTGCCACTGGTCAGTGAGTAAGATCTGCAGCTGGCCCATTCCCCTATACTCTTCTTTGGTATAGATTTTTAAAAATTTTTTGAATTGATTTTTATTTAATGTGCATTGGCGTTTTGCCTGTATGTATGTCTGTGTGAGAGTGTCAAGTCTGGAACTAGAGTTCTAGAAAGCAATGAACTGGTACTGAGAATTGAACCTGGGTCCTCTGGAAAAGCAACTAGTGCTCTTAACCACTGATCCATCTCTCCAGCCCTTGGTATAGATTCTTTTTTAAAGTAGAGCCATGGTGATTTGAGATGTCCCATTTTAGTCTAGGGGCACAGGAAGCCAGCCAGCCCCCACCGTCCTAGGCCAAGGAGAAACCTTCTGATCTCCCGTTCCCAGAACTGTCTGAACCTTCTCTGCCCTGTCTTACATTGGTAGCTCCAACCAGGATTAGGTCTCTGATGCCTAATTCTGTTTTCTCTTCTTGCTGCCCTTGCTTTATGTTGCCATAGAGGCCTGAAGAGTGGAGGGTGAACTTGCTGGGGGCTTGGCACAGAATTTCTCTTGTGTATGTGCCTGTGTGTGCGCATGTGTGTCCTTTCATGCTCCAGGTTTGACTTTGAGGGTCTGGAGAGTGGCGATGACAGTGCATTTGACAAGCTCCGGTCCTGGAGCAGGTCAATCGAGGACCTGCAGCCGCCCAGCGCCCTGTCGGCCCCCTTCACCAACAGCCTCGCTCGCTCTGCGCGCCAGTCCGTGCTCCGGTATGTGTGCGCTTACTCTGCCCACCTGCATCCCACCCCAGCCCTGATCCAGGTCTTGGTAACCCGGTGAGTGCTCACGCTCCTCCTTCACTCTTGCTTCCAGGCTCAGCTCTCTTGCCCTCTGCCTGCTCGCCTGTCTCTGATCTGTCCTCTCTGTCTCCCTGACTCTGCCCAGCAGTCTGTCCTGGGTAAGTACATGGTCTTCAGCTGTGCCACCCCATCTGACGTTCCAGCTTTCCCCTTTCTCCAGTCCTCACTCTCTTTTAGCCATTCCTTCCTGACTTTGGGCAGGGCTTGGGCTTTGCTGGCTGATTCGGCTCCTGCCCTCGTGAACACTCACTCTTCCCATCAGGGGCTTGGAAACCAGCCCCGGCTGCCTGCTGCTCCATCCTTTCCCTTCAGGTCTTTCTAAGTTGTGCTTTCACTTGTCTGTGTGCTGGAGAGCAGTCCTGTTGGTGAACCGGATCCCTTCTCAAAGCCTTTTAGTTTAGAGGCTGTCCTTGCACCTCATGGCTTTCCCTTTAGCCTTTCTTCTTCCACTGCTCTGCTTCTCTCCTTGGGTTTTGTGTCTTGCACACTGCTCATCATTCTGGTCTTGCAGGAACAGATTCCGTTCCTGTTTCCTCTTCTCACAAAACGTTAAGGCAGGGGAGGGATGATACAAAGCAGGCATAACCCCCAGCCTTGGTAAGGCCTATGTAGGTCTGCTCTGCCTTTGCGGGGCTTACAAATGAGACGAGAGCAACGACGCACCTGCCCCACTGAACGTGCCAAAGTTGTGTTAACTAAAAGTGAGAGGAGAGAAATCTCAGGTGCCTGCTTTGTGATCCATCCCAAGGACTACAAAGTTTTCAAAACATTTTTGTATTTCAGAGGGTCTCTGGGGTTAGCATGATTTTGACAAGAGTATAAAGCTAGGGTCCCAGGCTAACAAAGGCCTTTACTAAGGAAGTGAATAGAAGCCGACTCCCCTGCCTCCTGCTGTCCTGGCAGTTGGTACAAGGTCCTCTTCCCTCACTCCCATTTCTTTTGCTTCGAAGGGGCAGCTTGGTGTCCTAGAACCTTCACCAGCAAGCAGTCTTGTCCCTTACCTGATTACTTGGCACTATCCCCCAGGTACAGTACTCTCCCTGGCCGCAGGGCCCTGAAGAACTCCCGCCTGGTGAGCCAGAAGGATGATGTCCACGTCTGTATCCTTTGTCTCAGAGCCATCATGAACTATCAGGTAAGAGGTGATGCTCCTCATGGAAGTACTCTTTCTTCTGCTTCATATGTTAAACCAAGAGAGCAAAGCACCAGCTTGTGAAAGAGAGGTTTGCTAGTGGGAGACCTGCTGGCTTTCCCTTTCCCACCATCGAGGGCCCTCCTATCCTTTCCTTTGCAGTATGGCTTCAACTTGGTCATGTCCCACCCCCACGCTGTCAATGAGATTGCACTTAGCCTCAACAACAAGAATCCAAGGTGTGTTCCTTCCTTCCTCATTATGCCCAGGTATCTGATGATCCTGACTAGTCTTTAAGAAGCCCTGCCTGCTTTGGGGTCTGTTAGTCAGGGTCTCTTCTGCTGGAGAAGTGTCTAAGGATATGAATTGTGGTGACTTGGATGAGACCTAGGATGTTAATCTTCTTTCATCTCTTAGGACCAAAGCTCTGGTCTTGGAGCTGCTGGCAGCTGTGTGTTTGGTGCGAGGAGGTCATGAAATCATTCTTGCTGCCTTTGACAATTTCAAAGAGGTTAGTCTCCTGCATGCTCCACACACAACGTGTGTGTGTGTGTGTGTGTGTGTGTGTGTGCGCGCGCGCGCGCGCGCATGTGTATGTGTATTAGAGAAAAATATGGGGGTTCCAATTACTGGGATCTCTAGTGGTTTTATTTTTTTTACTTTTTTTTTTTCTCTCTAGTGATTTTAAAATAACTGCTTGACTGATCAGCCTGCTTCAAGCTAAAACAAAACCAGAGTTTTTTAGATCTTGTTCCACGACACCACGCAGTTGGCCAGTTAATGACACTGTGGGACAGACTGAAGTGTCCTAACCTGATACTGTCAGAATTCCCAAAGGAGTGCGTTGAAAATGCAGACTTGGGCTGGAGAAATTGCTCGATAGTTCAGAGCCTTTGCTGACTCAGTTTCCAGTGATTCACAACTGTCTTTAGTTCCAGTTCCAGAGGATCTGGTGCCCCCTTCTGGCCTGCACAGTCACCGTATACACATATGCATATACATTTATGTAGGCAAAACACACAATTTCTTTTTCTTATTTTAGGCACAGGCTCTACTCCTGACCCACTGGAGCAGAGCCTGAGCATTGTCTTCACTTTATAAGACTCCCCAAGTGGTTCTCCTGCAGTGAGTCCCCAGGTGGAATCCAAAGCAAGTATATTCTCAGGGAAGAAGGCTAGTGAAGGAAGAGAGAACTTGTGTGTGGAATTTTCCCTTCCTGAGGTCTGCCTCTGAAACCCCAATTTGCTTGAACATGGGATTCCTCAACATCCAGCCACAGCTGTGGTCCCACCCCTTCCTCCTCTCTGGGCCTCTTCCCTCACATCCATTGTTTAGTTCAGGAAATAGCTCTTCCTCCCTAAAGTTCAGAAACTCAAAGAGCCCCTGGACCCTTTTCAGCAGAGGACTTTGCTGCATACCGACTCCTCCTCGTCCCCCTGGGGCCCAACCTCCTGCCGCAGCCATGGCTAGACTCCTTTCTTTCTCCTTTTCTTCCTTCTGTAATTTCCCAGCATAGAGCTAAATCCTAGGCTGTACTGGATTCCCTCAGTGTGGTGGAGGGTCAGAGACCCAGGGCCAGATTCCAGGTCCTGGGTTTTCTTCTGGTATCCAAATGGCACAGTCCCTAGATAGAGTTATGGTTAATTTACTATTATTTTATGATATTTACTTATATATTTATTTGGGTATCTTTTGTTTGTTTCTTTGGTTGGTTATATTTTGTTTTTTGAAGACAGATTTTTACTTTACAGCCCAAGCTGACTTCAAACGTATGGCAGTCCTGCTTCAGCCTCCTGAAGGCTAGCTAGGAAGTTAGGTGCAGACTGCCATGCCCCACTGAGTTGTGGCTAAACTTGGTCTGAACTGTGCCTTTGCCATCATGTTCCTGGGAACCAGGGGTTGGGGGTTTAGGTTCTGCATAGTGCAGATCCTTCCCCTGAGAATGTTTGCACATTCAGGTGTGTAAAGAACTGCATCGGTTTGAGAAGCTAATGGAGTATTTCCGGAATGAAGACAGCAACATTGACTTCATGGTGAGGACCTGGGCCTGGGACAAGTGCATGCCATGCCATTGAGGCTTTCTGCTACTTAAATCAAGTCACACTAACAGTGTTTTGAGAGTTGGCTTCTCCCCCCAGGTGGCCTGCATGCAGTTCATCAACATTGTGGTGCACTCAGTAGAGGACATGAATTTCCGGGTCCACCTGCAATACGAGTTCACCAAGTTGGGGCTGGAGGAATTCCTGCAGGTAAACTGGCTAGGGTCTTGGAAAGGGTCTCTTAAGGGTAGAGAATCAGCTTAGGCACAGCACAAAAGGCCTGTCTCCTTTGACCTGGAACAGAAGCTGTTTTGTCAATGTTTGTCTTCCCAATGAAGCAGCTCTATCAGGGCCAGCCAGGCATCGGGAAGACCCTGGTTATATGCTCTAAGAGGTAGTTATGAAGCAACGATGCTTTCTCGGGCCTACACTGACTCCCTGCTACTCTGTATTTCCCTAGAAGTCAAGGCACACGGAGAGCGAGAAGCTGCAGGTGCAGATTCAGGCATACCTGGACAATGTGTTTGACGTAGGGGGGTTGTTAGAGGATGCTGAAACCAAAAACGTAGCCCTGGAAAAGGTGGAAGAACTGGAAGAGCACGTGTCCCACGTAGGTACCCTCACCTACCAGGCAGTCACTGTGGAAGGCTGGGAGGATGGGCACAACTAGGTTCCAGGAATCCTGAGCTGACCTACCTGCCTTCAAATTGACCTACAGGAAGGCTTTAGAACCACTGAGTCTCTAGACCCAGCTCTGGCCCAGGGCACTGGACAGTACTCACTAGAATGTGCTAACATCCATGGCTGGGTATAAGATGGTCTTCAACTAGGGACACACTGCTACCATTTGCTTTTCATAGTATCAGGACTCCTGGTCCCTGAGAGTGATGTAGGGAAGCCACTTGAATAAATTGCCTTTTGGGCATTGCTTTTCAGGTCCTGGTATGGCTCCAAATTTATACTGAGTGTTCAGGCTTGAACACAGCTTTGAACATTGCTTCTCCATTTTGTAGCTCACAGAGAAGCTGCTGGACCTGGAGAATGAGAATATGATGCGAGTGGCAGAGCTGGAGAAGCAGCTACTACAGCGGGAGAAGGAGCTGGAGAGCATCAAGGTGCCAGTAGGGGAGGGAGAAGTGGGGAGACTGCAGCTGACCTGGGTTCCCCTTCTCACCAAATCGTGTCCAGGATAGAAACTGATTTATCCTCAAGACACTCAGGCAAGGGGTAACTGGTGATTTCCCCTTTTCTATCTGGAGAGAGAAGTTGAGGCTAGGGTTGGCCAGACACAGAAGAGAATGGGAGCAGCCATCCTGCCCACTTGCTGGCTTTTTCTCCACATCTCCTTAGCTCTGACTACTGAGCATCGTCAAAGTAGCCCAGGTCTACTTATTAGACAGGTGTCCTGCAGGGCAGGGTTTCTCTTGGTTCAGTCTCTTGTGTTCTTGTGCCTAACTTAATAACTTAGTTACAGAGCCATGCCACAAACTCCTTTTTCTTGCAGAAGAATGATTGTGTTGTACTGAGCTCAGCTCAGTGTGTATCTGCTCCTCTGTGCTAAGTACTATATAAGGAGCTAGGGGGGATACAGAGCTCACCAAGACAAGGCTTATCTATGAGCTTTCCATCTGAGCAATTATCCACAGCCAGAGAAATAAAACTAATAATGAAGAGTTAAGATCTGTGGAGAGAGCCGCTGTGCCCATCTGGCAGGGGACCGATGAGACTTTCAAATGTGGGGCCTCCTTTTCCTTGAGCCTTGAGGGTCCTCTGCAGTAAGAACAGACTTGTGCAGAGAGAATCTACCAGAATACCAGTGGAAGCTAGCTGACTCTTCCTGCTTCTGCTTTGTGTTCTCTGACCAGATCTCTTCTGTTGTGAGCCCCCTCCCTGAGATGATGACCCTAGCTCCTAGAGGGTCTATTGGGTAGGAATTCTGATTCTGTGGAAGTGATTGTTGTGCCCTCAGCCCATTCTTCCTTCAATGTTGCTGTCTGCCTGCTAGGAGACATATGAGAACACGAACCACCAGGTGCATACTCTCCGGAGGCTCATTAAAGAAAAGGAGGAGGCTTTCCAACGCCGGTGCCACCTGGAGCCAAGTGCCCGGGGCCTGGATTCCGTGGGTGGTAGCGAGGCCCTAGCCAGGATAGGCCCTACAGAGTTGAGTGAGGGCATGCCACCCTCTGACCTGGACCTGTTGGCTTCAGCCCCACCTGCTGAGGAGGCCCTTCCTCTGCCCCCTCCACCAGCTCCGCCTTTGCCCCCACCTCCTCCTCCACTACCAGGTAACGGGACTTCCAAGCCGAGAGGGGCAGGTTTTTGTGAGACCAAGACTGTAGTCTCAGTAGCATCATTTAATGGCTAGAAGGGTAAGTCAAGATGAGAAGACTAAGGGAGGACCAGAATTTGGGGAAGAAGATGAAGGAATGTTTGGGAGCAGGTTTTGCTTTGAGGATTTTTGAGTGCTACTCTTAAATACTCTGAAGGTAGCAGAGGGCTAAACTGTGGCAGAAGACACTCCATCAGTGATGCTAGTCACTGTCCTCCTTCAGGAGACTTCTGGGATTAGCCTGACCAGACTTTCCATAGCATTCCTCTCTGGGTCTCTAAGGACAGGTCAGGCAGGCAGAGTTTGAGCAACCTGGAAAGACTTTAGGACCTTTGGGTCACTGGTATTTTTTTCTTCCCCAGACAAGTGTCCCCCTGCCCCACCTCTCCCTGGTGCTGCTCCTTCTGTTGTGTTAACAGTGGGCCTGTCAGGTGAGTATCCTCAGGGCTCTGGGCAACGCTGATGGAGTTTTTTCTTGGCCCTTGCCTTATACCTGTCCCCCTTCCAAAACTAGCCATTCGCATCAAGAAACCTATCAAGACAAAGTTCCGGCTGCCAGTCTTCAACTGGACAGCACTGAAACCCAATCAGATCAATGGCACTGTCTTCAGTGAACTTGATGATGAGAAGATCTTGGAGGTGACAGGGTTCTGGGGTCCAAAAGGTTGGGGTTGGGGTCTGAGGATCAAGATGCCCTTACAGCCAGATCTTCTGGTCTTGGAAAAGCTTTTAGGCAGAGCAGAACTGATAATATATCAGCTTTAGGGACCGTGACTGGGTCCTTGCAGGGCACATGGCAGTGGGTATTGTAATAGTTCGAGCCTTCAACATCGTCTCTACTTCTGCCAGGACTTAGACCTGGACAAGTTTGAAGAGTTATTTAAGACAAAAGCCCAGGGTCCTGCCCTTGACCTCATCTGCTCCAAGAATAAGACTGCACAAAAGGCTGCCAGCAAGGTGACCCTTTTGGAAGCCAATCGTGCCAAGAACCTGGCTATCACCCTTCGCAAGGCTGGGCGCTCAGCTGAGGAGATCTGCAGGGCCATCCACACGTGAGGCTCCCACTAACTTGGCCCTGGTTCCCAGACAGCTGTTACCCCAGTTATCCCACAGCAGTGGGTTCTCCTAGATTCCAGGGTTCCTGACAGGATTTGTTCACACATCTCAGCCATCCACTGACCTGAACAGAGCATACTGAGAGAACTACCCATTCAGCCCAGAAGGAAGAAGTGTGGTAGGAATGGTGTAGACAGGGATACATTAGCAGAGCAGACAGGAGAGCCACTGATACCGAGGGAAGGCGTTCCCAGGAGGGTTCTTAACTAAGACTGAAGGACCTGGTGGAAGCAATATGATACTGAGTACTGAAAATGAAATCTGCCTTTAGTGTGGAGGCCAGGCAGGGTAGTAAGTGGGCAGAGGTCTTGCAGGCCATATTCAGGTTGGTTAAACTTTACCATAGATGCAGAGGGGAAGACACTAAAGGACTTTAACAACAGGAGCATGGGGGTCAGGCATAGTCTATGTATCTGCAATCTTTGCTTTTTTTGTAGCAGAGGGAGGAGGCTCACAAGTTTGAGACCACCCTAGACTACATAACAAGATCCTGTCTGAAAACGAACAACAGACACAGATTATCCCCTAGTATTGTTAACAAACATTATGATAGATGAAGCAATGTCTTTACGTCTGGCTATGTCCTGTGTATTGTTCCCCAGTCCTTCTAAGGCTGAGGGAACATGTGGACGATGTCAGACCTGAAGTGGTTTTCTTCCTACAGGTTTGACTTACAGACATTACCTGTAGACTTCGTGGAATGCCTGATGCGCTTCCTGCCCACAGAGGCTGAGGTGAAGCTGTTGCGGCAATATGAGCGTGAACGGCAGCCCCTGGAGGAGCTGGCCGCTGAGGACCGCTTCATGTTACTCTTTAGCAAGGTGGAACGGCTGACCCAGCGAATGGCTGGCATGGCTTTTCTGGGCAACTTCCAGGACAACCTGCAGATGCTCACACCGGTACAGCCTCTTCCCTAATCACTTTCCAGTGCTATCACTAGCTGTCCGTCCTTCTGGCCCTACCCCTTGACTTTATTCTTCTCCCGACCTGGTGACTCAGTGTTCATCTTGTCTTCCAGCAATTGAATGCCATCATTGCAGCCTCTGCCTCTGTCAAGTCCTCACAGAAACTGAAGCAGATGCTGGAGGTTGGGAAAGGGAGTGACTGGGGTGCTGGTGGTTCCCAGGGGTCCTGGGTGGTTCTAGTGCTACTATACAAAGGAGGAAGTCCTTGGAGCTTCTCATGACCCGCCTTCCGTGCATCTTATGAACAGATCATACTTGCATTGGGGAACTACATGAACAGCAGCAAGCGAGGTGCTGTGTACGGCTTTAAGCTCCAGAGCCTGGATCTGGTAAGATGGCGGGAGCAGCATGTGCAGGAAGCCTGGAACACCAGTGTTAGAGCTAGGGTGCTTAGCTCTCTGTTGCCACCACTGCCTTCCAGCTGCTGGACACAAAGTCCACTGACCGGAAAATGACACTGCTGCACTTCATCGCCTTGACAGTGAAGGAGAAATACCCAGACCTGGCTACCTTCTGGCATGAGCTGCACTTTGTGGAGAAGGCTGCAGCAGGTGAGGGCTCCTTGCCTCCAGCCTGGGGCAGTGTCAGGAAGCTGAGCAAGAGGAACACCTGGGCTCATTTCTGGCTTTTGTTATCTTACTACTTCAAAGCTTTCCGCTAAAGCGGTGAGCAGGGTCCACTCCAGAGGGAGCCTTCCTCTGAGCTCAAGTGGGATCAGGCTTCCTTAGGCTGACCCAGAGATTGCATTTCTCTACCATTTATGTAATATGGTTAGAAAACTATAATTATAAAGCCCCCTAAATACATACAGTACTGCTGTTTCAGAACAGAAACCCATGAAAAACTACAGCAGGCCCAAGGCAGCTCCAGCTTGGAGATGAGCAGTCTCAGTGGTTTGCCTTCCTTTGCTACCTTGTCCTTTGGGCTTATGAACTCTGGCCCTCCGTTCCTTCCCACTGCTGAGAGAGCTTAGTCTGCTTGACATGGACTTCTCTACATGTGTGTCACTGGAAGTGTATGCCATGGGGGAGGATAAATTTGCTGTAGTCCTGAGCAAGCCTCAGCCAGACATCTTGGTAAATAGTGTCCCTGGAGAACGTGCTGCTAGATGTGAAAGAGCTGGGCCGGGGCATGGAGCTGATTCGGCGGGAATGCAGCATTCATGACAACAGCGTCCTTCGAAACTTCCTCAGCACCAATGAAGGCAGGCTGGACAAGCTCCAGCGTGATGCCAAGACTGCTGAGGTGAGCAAGGAATTGGAGTAGGCAACAAACATCTAGGACAACAGTTTCAACCTGTGGGTCGTGACCCCTTTGGGGGGGTCGAACAACTGTTTCACAGGGGTGGCATGTCAGATATTTACATTATGTTTCCTAAGAGTAGCAAAATTACAGTTACGAAGTAGTCATCACAACACGAGGAACTGTATTAAAGAGTTATAGTGTTAGGAAAGTTGAGAACCACTGGACTAGAGCCGAGATACTAAGGCCACTTCATGTCAGCATCCAACTGCAGTTCCACCAGGCAGCTAGCCAGCTGTTAGAGAACATGAGGTGGGAGTCACAAATGACTTTAAGGATAGCAGCAGACATCCATGTCTGGAGTTATGACTCTTGGGAACACCCATATTCTCTCTGGTTTACAGGGGCTTGGGTAGTTGGTTTTCTCCCTTTGGCCTATTTTTTTTGTTTTGTTTTGTTTTGTTTTGTTTTGTTTTGTGGGCCTTCTGTCCATGTGTGAGCTGAGCTTCTACCCACCAGAATGGCCCTTCTGTCTGCCCCTTCCTTACCCAGGAGGCCTACAATGCAGTTGTGCGCTACTTTGGCGAGAGTCCCAAGACCACACCTCCTTCTGTGTTTTTTCCAGTATTTGTCCGATTCATTCGTTCTTACAAGGTAAGCTGAAGAAAAGTTTCTAGAGGAGTTTGGCTGAGATTAGTTGAGAGAGAACCTGGGCTTCAAGTCTGAGTCTTTCCAATTCCTGAGGCCTAGGAAAGGAACCATGGAAGCTGGTGACAGGCCTCAGCTGTGAACTGGTGGGCAGGGTGGGGGCCCAGCCCCTTCCTTTCATTGTTTGGAGCAGGAAGTACCCCTCCATAGGGTGGCCACCTGGGGTTAGCTGGTCTTACTGCCACCCACTTTTCGTGTCAGCCCCTCCTTTCCCAGCCTGTGAGAGCCTCATTCCCCTTCTCTTGGTTCTCTCTAGGAAGCAGAACAAGAGAATGAAGCTCGCAAGAAACAAGAGGAAGTAATGCGGGAGAAGCAGCTGGCTCAGGAAGCCAAGAAGCTGGATGCCAAGGTGGGTGGGACCAAGAGCTTTGGTCTGGAGGGTAGGACAAAAACCTGAGGATTCAGGGAGCCAGAAAGGACATGGAAAGCCAAGACAGACAGACAGACAGACAGACAGACAGACAGACACACACACACACACACACACACACACACACACACACACACACACACACTCCAATGGAGTGCCTGAAGACAAGAGTCCAGAGGGAGAGGCAGACACAGACAGACAGGACACAGGGTTTCTCTCGGTAGGGCCATCTTCAGACTGCATCTTGGGACAGGAACCAGTTACTTGTTTGGTTAGTGATGACTTCCTTCCCCTTCTACTCTTTGGCCCTAGACTCCATCCCAGCGAAACAAATGGCAACAGCAGGAGCTAATTGCAGAGTTGAGGCGGCGCCAAGCTAAGGAACACCGGCCTGTTTACGAGGGGAAGGATGGTACCATTGAGGATATCATCACAGGTAGGATGGGTCCATTGGGCCCAATTCCCAGAGCCTAAGCTAACCCCTATTGGTCCTTCTTTCTAGTCTATTTTCCCCATAAAATCTGACCACGATCTCTCCTGGGCCATAGTGTTGAAGAGTGTCCCTTTCACGGCCCGTACTGCCAAGCGGGGCTCACGCTTCTTCTGTGATGCAGCCCACCATGATGAGTCAAACTGTTAGCCCTCAAGGCTGGGGCCCCTGACAGGTACTGGGCACCATGGCTGCACTCTCTGCATGCCTTAGAATCATCTGGTAGCAGCCTGCCTGGGATGGAGAAAGACTTCTTGCATGCTGCATGCCCTGAGAAACAGTTTATCCCTTGCATGTTTCCTCCCACTAATTCTGTCCTAGCTACTAAATAAGACCCAAGGGCCAAGGAATCTGGCCAGGGTTGGAACTATGCCAGAGCTGGCAAGTCCAAGCCTATGGCTCTGATTCTTGAGGCTTCACTCCTAGACCCAAGGTATCCAGGGTCCTGATCTCCCCTAAGAGCTCTGGCAGTAGCTGCTACTCAGGGACAGATGTCCCATGACCTCTGCTTCCTGACATCTAGTTGGCTTATGGTCTTTTCCTGAGTAGCCTTTAGAGCCCCGTGTTACCCTCTGAAAACAGCTCCGGCAGTTTCTCTAGCTGGTCCTCCCAGATCTTCTTTATACCTGACTACTTATTCCCTGTCCTCCTGAAGGTGCTGCCCTGCTCAGTCTCCCTGCCTGTTCACATGCATCTGTCTGTCTTCCCCACAGGCTTCAAACACGGGCCCATGAGCATTCGTAACCAAGGCAGGAGTGCTGCACCACCCAGTGGCCCTCCTCGGGCTCCAGGTCCTCACTGAGATCCTCTTGGAGGTAGAAGTACTTTAACTCTTCCTGCAAGTCCGGACAGTGGACCCAGGGCCCAGCAGAGGGCTGTGCTGTTCCAGCTGCAGCCACTCCAGCTCTGGGGCTGGATCTTCCCTGTACCACTGTGGGTACTAGGTCTATAGGGGCCTGGCACTTCCCTAGTGCTTCCCATAATGCACCTTGCCCCCAGCCTTCAACTTCATTCAGGGCTGGGAAAAACCACTTCCAGCTTTGGCTCATGAGGGCAGATGGCCCCTCTCCCACTAGAGTCTAACAGGATGAAAAAGGAAAATGCTGTCCTTCCATTTTTTTTTTCCTTTTTGTAGTCCCAGTCAGCTCTGGTCTAAAAATATCCAGGCTCATGGATCCCTGGACTGGCAATATCAGATCATCTCACCGAGTAAAGCCCTTCCTTACCTGGGCCCACTCTGCTGAGCCCAAGTGAAAAAGGGTAGAGGAGCAATGTCGGGCCCACTGCCTTCTTGCACATTCTACCTGAGACTTTAGGTTTTTGTCCCGCCTTCTAGGCCCTTGGTCCCACCCACCTTGGCATCCAGCTTCTTGGCTTCCTGAGCCAGCTGATTCTCCCGCATTACCTCCTGCTTCTTGCAGGAGCTTCTTGCTCTACTTCCTCAAAACCAAAGGTTTGTGGGGGAAGGAAGACTTGAGGCTTTCAAAGATGGAAAAGGAGGGGCTAACACTGAGTGAGCATGGAGAGTGTGACTGTGGGACCAGCTAACCCCAGGTGGCCATCCTCTGGAGGGGTACTTCCTGCTCCAAACAATGAAAGGAAGGGCTTGAACCACACCCTGCCCACTGTCTTCCCACTGAGTGAAGAAGAGCAAAGATACTGCACCAGCTCCAAGACTGCTAGAGGAAGGATGTGCCAGGATCTCACCTTTCCTTAGCTAGGTGGATTCTGGCCAGGAACAGGCAACATAGAGGATCTTCATAGACTGTTTGCTCAGTTCTCTACTAGGTTCTCTGACCCTGGAAGGGATGCGGGGGCACTTTGTTTTGTATATGTACCATTTCCTGTCTCTCTTGTACATAAACCCCACACCTCTCAACAAAAACTTGTGCACCTGGCTGTCTTCTCTTTCTTGGTTTGGGTGGCTGGGGTGGCCATGAGGATATATAAGAGTGGGTGGGAGTGGTATTTGCTCCCATCTCAGGAGTGATGAGCCTAGAGAGCTGGGGAAGCCTGGCTGGGTGGGCTTAACTACACAGGAAAGAGGCTAGAACAGCAGTGCCCTCTGCTGGTCCCCGATGGTTAGCACATGAAGAAGACGAAATAGTTGTAGATCATGTTATAAATATTATTTAAAAAACAAAAACAGAACACATACAGGTCCCAGGGGTAGAGGAAGCAATGGTGGAGCCCCAGGGCCAGGTCAGGCAAGAGCAGGCACTGATGCTAGAGGGTGAGGACCCTGCCCTCTGCCACCCAGGCTGTGTCCACCAGCCTGTCTCTTTCCTGGAAACCCCTTCTCACACTTTATCTACTGGCATCACCCACCCCGTGTGGTATAGACTGCCCATCTCTGGTCTGGGGCTAAGGGCAAGGACTGCACTAGTTTCTGAAAACTAGGGGACCCTTGAACACCAAGAGCAACCTTGAGAGGTGCTAACAGTAGTGTGTTGGGGTGGGTTATTTAGGGAAAGTGGACACAGACCAGACAGACGGAGTCTGAGGCAGATGGTGAGGACGGCCCTGGAGCCACTGCCTCATGAAGTCCCAAGGTAGAAAGAGCTCGTGGGGTCATTGGTGGTCATCCAGCTGCTGTAGGAGTGTCCGCCTTCGCCTCTCCAGCTCCCCCTCACTCAGCTCGCTTTCTGATGTATCCCAGCCTGTCTGTTGAGCAAAGATGTGGCTTACCTGAGGCCCCTGTACAGTGTGTCACAGGCTGGGGCCAAAGCCAGGTCCTTCCATTCACCTTCTCCTTCTTGATTCCAAAGCCTGGGGAGCGGACGGGGAGCTCTGCCTGCCGGAGTTCCCTGTCCTTGTCCTGTTCTTGTTCTCTGTCTTCACTCTCTTTGCCAGCTTTCTCTTCAGGGTCTGTCTCACTCTCAGGACTGTTCTGTAAGAGTTCAGAGTCCATCTGAGCAACTGAGCAGCATGCTGGAAGGCAGGTAACACAGACCCCAGGATCTCAGGAGAGCTACTCACCGACTTGTGTCTTCTCTTCTTAGTTTTCTTTTTTGGTTTCTTGGCTTTCCGAAGACCATGATCTATAAATTTATTATAAAAATATAAATAAAAATAATACTAAGTCCCACAGGAGGAGAGAGAAGATCATGATCTTCCCTGTACATTGTTTGTAGATGCTGGCTCCTGGTCTGAGGAAGACTGAATCTGGCTTCCTTTCCTCCACCCAGCTCCTTGCCTGGGCAGGGATGAGAGATGTGGCTCCACAGCCAGGCTCTCCCATCCTCGTCTACAAAGGGTCTGGGACCTGCTCTGCCTCTAGTCAGGACAACAGTCCTCTAGCTCACAGGCTACTAGAAACTGCTTACCTGACCCAAGAAGAAGGTGGGACGATGGGGACCCTGGTCCTCCAAGAGCAGCACCCCCACTTTCTACTGAGTCAAGTGAGGATGAGGGCTCAGAGCCAGACTCTGAGGGGTTCCGACGCCTCCGCTTAGAAGGCCGGAGGGATGGTGGGGGCAGCTCCTCTTCATCTGACTCAGAACCCTGAGCAGATAAAAGACATAGTCATCCTAGAGCTCTGTCCTCCAGAAGCCCTCACCTGGGAGCTGGGGACATAGTCCAGAGCCAAGTAAGGAAACGGTCTAGTCTCCCCCATATCCCTCTACCTGCCAACTCACTGAGGGTGAGTGAGAACGCTTGCGATGGTGTTTCTTGCCCTTTCTGCCATGCTTTCGGCCTTTGGTGTGGAGGTGCTGGCATTCAGTCTGCTAGAGGCAGAGGGAGAGGTAAGAACCTGCCTTCCTGTCTCAGCGAGCCCTTTTCTAGGATACCCTCAGTCCCCTTCCTTGGCTGGCCAGGTACACAGATCAGGGTGGCCAAGTGCCTTACCTCCAGCACCTGCAGGAACTCTCGGAAGAGCCGGATCCGCTCCGACTCCAGGGTGATCTGCTCAAAGGCTGAGTCGCACACAAAGCGCTCACGGACCTTGAACGGGGAGAGCACTGCTGATCAGACCAGGCCCTGCCTGGCCCAGCTTGGACACGCCACGAGCACTGGGCAGGGCTAGGGCAGAGGAAGGAAGGGAACTGGAGCTGGCCCAGGGCTTGTGCTGTGACTGGGGTGGGCCCTCAGTGATGGAGAAGCTCCGCTGCCCTCAGGCTTGAGGGTGAGTGGGGCCAGGCTGTGCTCCTGACCTCTTCCCAGGCAGTGCCCAGCTCCAGAGCAGGCACGGCCTGCCTCAGCATGCTTCGAAAGGCAGCTTCTCTGCGCCGCATCCTTCGTGCCTCCTCCTTCTCCCGTTCCCTCTCCCGTGCCTCTGCTTTCTCCAGCAGCTGAGGGAAAGGAAGAGGGAAAGAGAACAGGGTCAGGCATACTTTAAAGAGGTAGGAAGGTGGGGTCTGGACTCCTGCCAGCATTCCCCAAACCCAAGATAAACAGCAGGGTAGTGATAAGGAACAAGACACTGGGATAATTGAGAGAACCACCCAGCCCTGCCCATCCCCTCACACTATTGAAGGTCAGCTTGATGTTGCCTGCGTCCAGCGCAGCAGCCCTCTTGTCAAAGCTTATGACGTGGGCGAAGTCCTCAAAGGCTGTGTTCACCTCCACACAGAAGCCCCGGTCCTGTGGGCACAGCAGTGCGTGAAGGCCAGAGGCACCACGGGCCCAGACCCAAGGCCAATAGGACAAAGGATCAGGCTGCAAGACGTTCAAGCCTCTGCCCTTACAGAGTACCCACAAGATTTGTGACACACCTTAGAAACCACGCTAAGTCTTCACCTCACAGGACCCCCCCCCCCAACCTGTGTGGGTTCATATGGAGCCAAGAAAGTCAGGAAGTTTCTTCACAGTCTTGATTGATGACTGAGTTTTTCACAATTACGTCTTTGTTCCTCTGGCCACAGCTGGGCCTTCCTGCTGCTCATGGAAGCAGCCATGCATTCTTAACATCTGGGCTACACCCTCTGCCTCTTGTACTGAGTGCTTTGTAATAGGTTTTCTGCGGAGTGCTTGACACTTTTCTCCTTTACCCTTCCTGCTCTCTTTGTTAAGTAGGTCTCTAATTTTACACAGACAAGAATGAAAGCACTTGATCTGTTGTATCTCAGGTCTAATCCCCAAATCTGTGCTTCAAGCACTATACCCACCCTGATTGCAGAGTTCCTGGAAGAGATGTTGGCCATAGTGTAACTCTCCAGCAGTATTAAAAACATGTCTATTGTCTTAGGCACATGGTCAGGCTCTATATTTCTCATCCAAAAGCCTCCATGTCTCAGTGAAGTTGAGATGAAGGAGAGTAATCTGACATGGCCAAGCTGACGTGAGAGGTAAATGGAATACTGTCATAGGCCAACTTTCCTGTCCTTCCACACAGCTGGCTTCCTCCAGTCTTCCTGCTTGCTGATATCAGGAATATACTCTTGTTTTCCCCAGAAGTCCTTTCTCAGTCAAGGCTCTAGCCCTTCCAAAGACATCCTTTCTGTGCGAGTGAGGACACAACCAGAGAACTTTGGGTGTACAACTCAGTCTACCTCCCTTGAGACTGTGGTCTCACTGGAACAGAAGCTCTCCATTTTGGCTAAACTATCAGGCTAGGATCACGTCTCCCTGCTGCAGTGATGGGGCTGCAAACATACACAGTCTTTATGTGGATGGTGAGAGTTCAAACTCAAGTCCCAGTGCTTGTGTAGGGAGCATCACCTCTAGCACCTTCTTCCTTAGGGAAGGCTTGACTACACCCTTTACTTAGAATAGCCCTCCATCCTGCTTTAGCTTCTCAAACTAGCTGTTCCTTTTTCTGACATTCAATTCCTTGGACACAGCATAGGAAAAAGGAATAAGCATTTATCAAGAGCCACCTGATGAATGTTTTTTAAAAATTTACAATGTGGTATATAGATTATCCCCACTTTATAGCGGATGAAACCGAGGCTCAGAAGCACTAGATAAACTTGTGGAGGTTTCAGCCAATAAACAACCGGAAGTTACTTTCCTATGAAATTATGCAGTACCCTCCTCTCCAGGATTCCTGTATCCTGACCTTTCTTGTCACTTCCCTCCTGAGAATTGCCCTTATTTTCATTATTATTCATTTCTGTTTTTGTATTCATTTCTGTTTTTGTTTTTTGAGACAGGGTTTCTCTGTGTAGCCCTGGCTGTCCTGTAACTCACACTGTATACCAGGATGGCCTTGAACTCACAGAAAGATTCACCGGCCTCTGTCTCCCAAGAGCTAGGATTAAAGGCTCGTGCCACTACCGTCTGGCTATTTTTTTTTTTTAACTCCCTGGCAGTTTCACCCCTCATCTGCTGACTTTCAGACCTATACCAGACTGCTATTCTAATGCACAATTCCCATACTCATCGTTCACCTTCTAGCCCAGATCTCCAGTCTTCTATCTGCTCCAAGTTCAGGGCCCTACATTGTCCTAGGCGATGAGAGGTGCTCCTGCAGTCCATGTGACTGTGGGTGGCCACAGGAACTCCTAAGGTCACCTGGCCTCCTAAACTGGGAGCCCAAAAGAAGGAATAGAAATTGGAACTGTCCAAAATCACCACACCACTTTCTCAGATGGTGTAGACAGAGCCCAGCAGGCCATTATACCAGTTACTTTGGCCCAATGTTAACTATTTAATAAAGATAGGTATTTATAATTTACAAGATTACCCTGTATAAGACATTTATATGCTTTATTCCTTCTTGCTGCCCAGGTTGCTTTTAAAAGTTACTTCAGGAATGCTTGTCTTCTGAAGCCCATTTGTTTCGTTTGCTTTCCATATAGGGTTTCTCTGTGTAGTCATGGCTGTCCTGAAACTCGCTCTGTAGACTAGGCTGGCCTTGAACTCACAGAGATCCACCCTACAGACAGTTCTTTCTGCTTAACTATCACTGCTTAAAATCCTTAATATTTAAAACAGTGCTGCCATTCACTGCCTGCCCTGCACCTTTCCCTTAACTTCACAAAATAATCTGGCACGTCTACTATAGTGGTTCTATCC
The DNA here is from genome assembly GCF_000317375.1 of Microtus ochrogaster. Taxonomy (NCBI): domain Eukaryota; kingdom Metazoa; phylum Chordata; class Mammalia; order Rodentia; family Cricetidae; genus Microtus; species Microtus ochrogaster. The sequence goes on from NC_022017.1 coordinate 5,403,274, forward strand.
CACTGAGTTTAAATATTCCCATCTTCCTATCTACCTACTTATCTACCACCTACCTATTTGTTTATTTATGAATGTCAGAGTTCTCATCAGACTTGAAAACACCTTTAAGCCAGTCCTTGGCAATCTCTAAATTGTTCTTGGTGACCTTGATAACCCTTTGATCAATACTGAGGTCAGAGGGACACATAAAAAAGTCACCTTTAACATTTTAAAAATATTTTCCATGTGTATATGCAGATACTCATGTGCCATGGCATATGTGAAATTGGTTCTCCTCTTCTCCCACTGTGGATGTCTCAAGCCCAGCTAAGGCCATGAGGCTTGGTGGCAATCCTCTTTACCCACTAAAGCATTTCACCAGCCCCACTCTCACTTATGTTTTCCCAGACTGGGTTTCTCTATGTGTGTAGCCTGGCTGTTCTAGAACTCACTCTAGAACAAGCTGGCCTAGAACTCAGAGATTACCTATTTGCCTTCCAAGTGCTGGAATTAAAATTATCTGCTACCATGCCCAGCCCAACTTTTATTAAAAATTTTTTTAATAAAAATCTTCAACAGCACCTCAATGCACAAGAAATACAAGCTTTTCTATTAGAAAATAAGGGAAGATCCACCTTCAGGCTGGGCCTCAGTACGTGTTTACAAGGAATCTATGGCATCTTGTCTCATCTGCCACCTAGACTCTGCAAGAGCTGCCTGACTAGTAATCCTTCCCCACCCTCTTTCTTCCTGCTAACACAGTCTCTGGCATCATATGGTTCTCCAACCTTTGTATCAAAAAGCACTGATAACAGGACAGTACTGGGATCAAGTCCAGGGACAAGAGTGAGCTAAAATATGTAGCTCAAGTACCTGTCCTCACTTTTAAGATCTTGAGGCTTGAGGAGCTAAACTTCTACCTTTTCACTACCACTTCCCTTAAGGATACAGACAAACTGGGAAGTATTTCTCCACAACCATATGAGCTATCATTTACAATATAAAAATCTAAGCATCTTATTTTAGCACCCAAAGCCCTTTGCAAAGCTCTAGTGGGCATGTGGTTCCAGAGAAATAGAGACAATCCCAGGACAACAAGATGCATCTCACTTGAAAGTAATTTTGGGTTTTTTTTTTTTTTTTTTTTTTTTTTTTTTTTTTTTTTTTTTTTTTTTTTGTTTTTTTTTGCTTTTTCAAGACAGGGTTTCTCTGTGGTTTTGGAGCCTGTCCTGGAACTAGCTCTTGTAGACCAGGCTGGTCTTGAACTCACAGATTGAAAGTAATTTTGAAACATAACTCTTAGGGTTTTTTCAGGTCTTCAGAGATAGGACTCATTGTGTAACCCAGGCTGACTCAACATCCTCCTTTCTCAACCTCCACTGGGGCTAAAAGCATGAACACTTGGTTTATTAAGTCCATATTAAACAGGTGACTGCATTACAATCAACATGCATGGCTTTATAAGGTGATCTACCTAACAGTACCTCATGTCCCTCTCAACTTGGACATCAAGTCACTGTTTTCGGTAACTGGGTGTCCCTTGGTAGAACACTTGCCATTTTTGAGACAAGGAAACTGATGCTTAGAAAAGCTCACACAACATGTAAGGGCTTCATCTGGACTCTGACCCCAAGTCCTGCTGCTAGTCATTGTATTGGACGATATCTTTAAATACACAGTATTTATTAGAAAATTAGGATAGTGTTGTTTTTTTTTAAGAAAGGTTGATTTATTTATTATGTATACAGCATTCCTTCCATGGACACCTACACACCAGAAGAGGGCGCCAGATCTCATTACAGATGGCTGTGAGCCACCATGTGGTTGCTGGGAATTGAACTCAGGACCTCTGGAAGAACAGTCAGTGCTCTTAACCACTGAGTCATCTCTCCAGCCCCAGATAGTGTTTTCTTTTAGAATACCAATAGAATTACATATTAGAATACCACCTACTTCCATAAAGAAACACACTTCTCCTTTTGGAGCACAAAGCTCCCTTCACTCACTAACTCACATCCGTAACTTATAGAGACACAGACAACTATTTCTCCAGTAAAGAAAATGACAGGGCACATGGGCTAGTGGACAGCAGCTGATCTTGCCAGTGCTAAGAAGGCAGTAAAGAGAAGCGAGGGAAAGAACGCCTCACCCTCTCCCTCTTTCTAAGAGGGCAGTGGCATCTCAGCCAGTGTCCATGGCATGCCTTGCAGAACGAGCCCAGTGCTGACAGATCATCCAAACTGCAAGAGACTCTGAAGATCCAGATCTTTATGTGAAGCCAGGCATAGTGGTGCACACCTATCATCCCAGCACTGGGAAGTGAAAGGAGAAGGACAGCCTGGGATATGTAAGACCTTGTCTCAAAAACCAAAACAAAACATATTTTTGTGAAATCTGATTTTAAAATATTAGCAATAAATTCCAAATTCTTCAAAACACCCTATAGGCTGGGAGGAGCATAGCTGTGGGGGTAAGAGTTTACAATTAGCTGTGCTTGCTTCTCAGGCCTACTACGCCCTTCCCACTCACTTGCCTTTGCTCCTGTAGCACCCCTATGCTTACATCATTCTGCCTCTTCCACCTACTCATTCCTGAAGGTGAGGTCACTGGATTACTCTCAACTCTTCTGATTTCTGTCTCTGTAGTAACACTTGTCCCTGGCTAATATTTCTTAAATTTGTTTTAGGTCATGAGCTTCTAGGAGCAGAAAATGATTTGTTGCTTTGATTTTTATTTTTCTGGCACAGGGTATCAACATGGCTGGCACTCCTTTTATTGCTCAGACTGGTTTTGAACTTGTGGCAGTCCTCCTGCCTTAGCTTCCCAAGTGCTGGGAATACTGATAAGCATCGCTACATCTGGCTAGAAAAATGTGTCTATTTGTATCCCCAGGGAAAGATGCCCTGTTCCTGAAAAATCTGAATTAGGGGGGATCCTGGTCTAGAGTGTGGCTTACACACACACACTCTGTCTCTCTGTCCATCCATCACACCAGGCTCTCGTACCTTAAGAATGTCCTTTATGATCTTCTTTTCATCGTGGAATCGAGCCTTCAACTCCTCCACATAGAACTTGAATAAGTCCAGAGGAGTAGAGCCTGCAGAAAGGGAGAGATGGGGGCCTGGCGGGCGGCAGCTTCCCAAGGCCCAGGGTGGGGTCAAGGACAAGCCAGGGAGTGGGGTGCGGAGAGGTTGGCAGGTAGGAAGCCAGACCAAACAAGGAAAGCCTGGCTGCCTTACCCGGCTGGCCCAGCATGTTGGCAAAGCGGACATCAGTGCTGACTGCTGGGTACAACTCCATCCAGGTGGACATGGAATGCAGCTGCCCTGTTTCATGCAACTCGTCCAGGAAGGTCTGAACAGGGAAAGGCCAATGATAGGGGAATGAGATAGGGAGGGAAGCATGGCCAGGGACTAGGGAGGAGGGAAGGGAATGGCAGAGACTCGGAGACACAGGCAAAGGCACTACAAAAGGAGGAAACATGAATATACAAACAGAATAAATAAGCCAGTCTAGAGGCAGTAAAGCAGAAACCTGCAGGCAGCACAATTTTCTAACTTGGCTTCAATTTCCTACTATGACCAGCTTAGTCAACCCACTACTACTGCTTCCAAGCTGAGAACAAACTGTCTGACTCCACCCAAAGGGAAAGACACTTGGTCTAGCTGGCACCCACGTCTGAGGGTGGTACCAACAGTGGCCCTGGAGGGGCACTCCTGCAGAGTGATCTTCTGGAACAAGAAAGGGGCCAGTCAACAGACAACCTCACTGAGAGGCACTTCAGAGAGGCTGTGGTCTAGAGCAGAACTAAGCCAAGCTCTGACCCCAAGAACAGGAAGATACCTGAAAGGCCTCCCGGTTCTTCCGTTGCTGGCGCCGCTCCCGAAGCCGGGCACGTTCCCGCTCTTCCTCCTCTTCTCTCTCCAAAGCTCGGATGTGCTCCTCAAAGCAGATGAGTGCATCTTCTTTGTCCATGTCTATACGCAGGGAAGAAGCTCAGCAGGCACCGTATAAGTGGGAGAGCCCTGCAGACCCCATTTCTCAAGTCTTCCCCTGTGGGTGCTAGGTGCTCTCAAGGGGGGTGGGGAGAAAAGTGAAGTACAGCTATATGGGAGCACTCATGGTGGTTCTTGGGGAGAAGTATTTATTAATTGCACTGGAAAAAATCAGCAAGTACTCAACTGATGAATTCAGCTTGTACAAACTACCATCTAAACCTAGTTTATCTTAGAATCTGAGGCATCATATCTTAGGGAACTGGAAGTCAGTCAGGCTTTGATGCAGCTTAAAAGGTGAATTATTGGGGCTGGAGAGATTGCTCAGTGGTTAAGAGCATTGCCTGCTCTTCCAAAGGTCCTGAGTTCAATTCCCAGCAACCACATGGTG
>NC_022017.1:5407738-5456792 GCF_000317375.1 Microtus ochrogaster
TTTTAGGTAAGGTATGAAATAATGAGTCTTGCTGTGTGTGTATAGATAGATAGATAGATAGATAGATAGATAGATAGATAGATAGATAGATAGGAAGGATATGTACTGGGAAATACAGTAAAACAGTTTTTTTTTTTTTTTAAAAAGGTGAATTATTCTGTCAATAACCACAAGCCAGCAATTCCTTACTACAGTTAAGGCTCACAATCCTAAGACAGTTTAGAACCATCTTCATTTGAGCTATAGATACCATCATCTCCAAGTATTTCATATTTCTTTCCAAGACACACACTTGTTTAGGTAAACAATGAACCCTATGGCTGAGGGTGGAACTCAGCAGTACAGTATTTGCCTAACTGACGACCTAGGTTCAATTCTCAGTGCCACTAAATAAAAACATGTTTAAAAAAAAAAAGGCTGATGTAAAATATATGTAAGGGCCAGGGTACCATCCCTAGCACCACACAGACAGATACAGCAGCAAACCAGAGGGGCAATCTGAAACATCTGGACCCCAGAGTCCAGGAGAAGCAATGACAGAGGGAGGGTTTCCAGGACAGGCAGGGCAGGCTCTAAGGTCTCAAATCAGTGGAGAAAGGGCAGAGAGACAGGCTTACTCTGCAGCTGCTGGTCCTGAGCAAAGCTGGGGTTGTCCATGAGGTACTGCTGGGCCTGGGACCATGTGGTTTGGAAGTTGACACTACTCATCCCATCCAGTATGCTCTTCAAGGCCTGGATATTTCGACGCCGAAGCTGCTTGGCTTGTTCCTGGAAAGCCACAGGAAGAAAGTGAGGCAGGGCTGGCAAAGGAGGATCTGAGAAAAGGAGGTAGCTAGAAAACCTTAGGAGGGCCAGACTCGGGACTTTAGTGTCCCAGGAAAGGGGAGGAATTCCAAGTCATAGATCAGTGTCCTCCTTGCCCTCCCCTATCCAGGGCTATTGGCCCAGTGCAGAAATAAGGAAGGGAAAAGTCCCACACCAGCTTCCAATTCAGAAGGGACACTGGCTGAGTGGAGAAGTGAACACCCATGATCTACAGGAAACTGAGGGCTAGGAGAACCCAGCCAGTGATTATAACCATTACCTTCTCCTTCTTAGCGAGGAAGAAGAGGACATCATCATAAACCTCTTTTCGATCCCTCTCAGGGACCACAGCCCAGACCTCCAAGTCCCCAAAGGTCTGTTCTGCCCGCCTGTGGAGCACATGGGTTATGAGTAGGCAGAAAACAGAACCCTGGACCTGTGTGTTCTTAGTGTTCCAGAGCCCCAGCCCAGCCTAATACAGTTCTCTGACCGGTAGCGGGTGGTGGAGGTCATGCGTTCATGCTGCTCCAGGAAATGCTGCAAAGTCTGTTTGGCCTCCTTGGCCCTCAGCCGGGCCTCCTCTTTCTCTTCCTTCTCCCGCTGTGCCTTGTAAGCATTAAATGCCTGCTTCTTCTCACTCAATTTGGGCAAGGCACTAGAGTGGACAAGGTGAGGACAGGGAAGGACACAGCTTGAATTAGCCTGCACAACTCATGAAGCAGGGTCTCAGGACACGGGGGAAGGCCTCCACAACACCAAGTTGGAACCCATGTGTGGACTTAGTATACAGGCATCCAGATATGGGTAAGGGTGAGTAGGTAGTGAGGGGAAGAAATACTAAGCCCTTTCGCTTAGGTGTTCTCAAGTCACCATCAGACACCTGTCTAGTTAGAGCTCCTACTTCCTATAGTTCAGTTTAAGTCAATAATCATTTACTAAGTATCGCATGGCTGTACCTCTCCTCTCCTCATTCTGGAGCTACTCTAGTTCTCCTTCTCTTGCACCCCACCCTAGCCACTTGGACCTGAGTGTCGAGTTGAACATCTCAGGGAGTTCCCGGCCCAGTTGCTTTCACAAACAAGGACTATCCCCTCCTGCTCAAGCCTACCTGTAACGGGGATCAGTGACTACCATCTTCATGGCCTGTTCCCATGAAGCATTGGAAGGGACAGCCTGGAAGAGAGATGCATAGGTGTTGGAGCCTGCCCACCTCCACACCCCCCAGGCCTTCCCTGGAAGCCCACACCAAGCACCTTGTCCCTTAGCAGCTCTTTGAAGGCCTGCTTTGCTTTTTCCCGATTGCTCCAACTGAGGCCAGGTCTCTCTGGTTCTGGCCTAGCTTCTTCTTCTTCCTGTAGTAGCCGATGTTGTCCAGTAGAACTGGAGAGAAGAAGGGACTCAGGCACAAGACCCACAATCCTTATAGTTTTCAGTGCCCTTCACTTTCAGCAATGATTACTCCCCAGGGAGCCCTTCAGGGGTCGTGCTCAGCTCTTCACATGCCCCACCCCCCAAGTCTCTGAAGAGAAAGAGGCTGCAATGCATAGGAGCAGTTCTCACCTGCTGGGGCCCTCCTCCCGTTGCAGGAACCCCTGCTCCAGGGGCTGGGCAGCTTCCAGCACATCACAATCTTCACTTCGACCTGGCTCAGGTTCCAGAAGGGCCATAGGCACCGGGATGGGACCAGGAGGTATAGGTGGAGGGTCAGGTTGTGGCTGAGGTGGCTGTGGCTGTGGCTGTAGGGTCTGCAGTTGCTGGGCCTGCTGCTTTCTGTAGGCAAGCGATAAGCCAAAAGGGTGATGGTGTATCAAAGTGAGGACAGGAAGGCCGTGTGGGCCAACTGCTCTAGCTTGGGGAAGATTGAGTCTAAAGCAGCTGACCCCATAAAGAAATAAGATTTCTCCTCCCATTGAGGAAGGATAACTGTGAATTCATTCCCTCCCGCAAGTGCTCCAAGAAGGAAGGATACATGATCAAGTCACTTACCCTGTAGACTCTTGTTTGACTAAGGCTGCAAGGGGAAAAGATAACAGTCACAGAATAGCAAAGGACTTCAAATAGCCTTGCCCAGTCTTCCCCTTCTACCTCTAGGACCCCTCACCCTCCAGGTCATCCAGATCCTTGGGCCGGGTCCAACGGGACTCCTGACTCTGGTTGTTGTAGTAGTACGGCTTCCCTGTATCTGATTTATACTCTTTCCAGGGACACTGGGACAGCAGCAGCTGTAAGAGGATGGGTCAGAAGTCATCAGCTGCTGGGCAGCTCTCCAGCCTGTCAAGGGAGCTAAGGGGACCCAATGAATAGAGGATACAGTAGTAGTCTTTAGTTGTCACCTGGCCTTGCCTGAATGGGGGAAAATGGACTTCCTAAGACCCTAGGGAGGGAATTCCAAGGTGTGTGGAGGTAGTCAGGGATCTTAGGGTCAGAGGAACCACAATGAGTATGGTTACAGAGACTCAAGGAAGGCCAAAGACTTGAAAGGGTCAGAGACACTAAAAGGAAGAGCCAGAAAGCCCCACTCAGGACCTCCGCCTTGGACTTGAGCACGCTGGGCTTCTCCCACACGGACTGCTTGTCATCAGCGTTGTAGTAGTAGATGCGCCCATCAGGGGCCACATGTTCACTCCATAAGGCCCTCTGGGGGGAGGGGCACAGAATCGTGGTCAAGCTCCTTTCCCTAAAACTCTCCTCACCCGAAGACAACCATTAGCCTCCCACTTGCTTTTCCTTTTTTGTTTTATTTTGTTTGTTTTTCGAGACAGGGTTTCTCTGTTTAACAGTCCTGGCTGTCCTGGAACTTGTTTTGTTGTCTAGGCTGGTCTCAAACTCACTAAGATCCACCTGCCCAAATACTGGGATTAAAGGTGTGCCCCACCACCACCCAGTCAGCCTCCTACTTTCTGCCCAGAGACCTAAGCTAAAAGCACTCACCGGAGGGCCAGTCCCAGTCACAGCAGCTAGAAAAGAAGACAAAGGAAACCTACTAAGCGCCTGCTCCAAACCCCTGGCTTCTCCCCACTTACTCCTCCCTTCTTCCGTCCCATAAATAACCCCTGATCCCATCAACATCCCAAAATCCCTGGCATCCCAACAGGCATGATCCAGCGTGGGCTCCAGTCCATGGTCCCCTCTCCCCTGTGCCCCCCAACCTCCGAGCCTGGGGGGAGCAGGCCCCCAGAAGACTCACAGCTGGCGGTGTCCGCACCCGGAGCCGTCTGCCGAAGAAAGAGGAGGGGGAAGGGTTGGGGCCAAGCCCAGTGGCCCCCAGGACCCAGGCCATGGGGGATGGAGAAGCAGGCCAGGCCAGGATCCGTGTGTCCTGTTGTGTCCTGTTCCCAGGGATCTCTGTCTTCTAACAGTCCTGTTCCCTCCACCCCCACCAGGGTTATGACTCTCAGGCCCCACGGGAGGAGTCGCACGGTAGCTCCTTTCTTCGTTTTCCACCAGTAAGAGTACTCTGTGGAGTCAGCTCCTGAGATCCATCTCTTCACAGCAGATGCCAACATTCTACACCCCACTTCAGACTCCACTACACTGAGCAACAGCACAAGAAGGTGCCACTGCCTCTTTCAGAGGCAAAGAGGAAGTGATATGAAGAAACCTTCTTAGCATGTCTAGAATGCAGGAGTACCTGAATGAGTGATTCTTTAAGGGTGCTGGGTGTGGCCCGAGAGGTAACGAGAGAACATGTTGCCTTTGGCGACGAGTGGGAAACTAGAACTGCTGAGTATGTGGCTGGCGAGGATTTGAATGTGAGGAATATTGCGAGGGACCAGAGCAGACACAATAGGAGGGAGAGAACAGAAGTCCACATCCATGCACTCCAAGTCAGACCCACAGAGTACAAGACAGAGCCTGCTTCCTACTTTCCTCTAGAGCTTACCGCTGCAGTGACAGGCACCGCTGGCATCAGCATCCCTGGCATCATTGGAGGTACCATTCCTGGTATCTATAGATATAAAGACCAGCAGCCAATATTAGTAAGTAAGGGCTAGGCAGACCGATTGGTCTGAGTAGGGTTCCCTGAGAGATCTCTTTGTGGCTCCAACCCTAATCTAGAGCACTCTCAAGCAATCTCCAGGTTTTGGATTCTCATCATGCCTGAGAACTGTTTTAATCATTCAGCAGACAAACTGATAAATCTGGCCCAAAGCTCCCTTCCCTCTCCAATTTCTAAAGCCCAGATGCTTACTCCCATCTCTTTCCCAGCTAAAGATCCCCATGGAAAGAACAATTACCTGTGTAAGTGGTGGTGGTGCCCCCATTGGTGGAAGCATTGGGGGCAGTATGCCAGGTGGCATTGGGGGAATGGCTGGTGGTCTCTGACTCATAGGGGGCAGCCCCATTGGAGGAAAAGGAGGTGGGATCCCTGGAGGGGGCATCTGGAAATGAGGAAAGAAAAAGTCACTGAACAGAGGACACTGTCTGATTATGGCAGAGACCACCTATGTCAGGCACTCCCCAACCCTCATCCTGACCAAGAGGTGACTCCAAGGCTTCCATCTGAGAAGTAAAGGGCATCACTGTCTCCCCCTTCACTACTGAGGAAGACAAGTAACTGAGGATTCCCCGGCACAATGGTAAGCACGCAGCTTCCTAAATTGGGGAGGGCAAGGAAAAGGACAAGGGAACAGTACCAGACTGGGGAGTCTGTACTCCCCCCAAGAGACCTTCAGGTAAAAGGAGAAGTCAGGGATCCCAGGCTTCTGCCTCCCATCCCTTTCTAACTCATGACCACCAATGCTATTGCAGCCCAAAACTCAGAGGCCTTTGTAAAGAGCACAGGTAAGGAACAGTGAAAGAGAAAGAAGCCTTCCCAGCCCTCACTCCACTAGGGATCTTTCCCTTCCATTTCTCCAGTTTCCCACCCCTCTTTTCCCCAGGACAAAGCAAAAGGGAGACCTGTACTTTATGGACTAGAGCTTAAGCAGCAGCTCTCCCCACCCCAGCGCTCACCACCACCCACCTTCCAAACACCAAAGGGTGTGGTACAGGTTCTTGCTGGCAACACAGCAGTGGTAGGGTGGGGGCTGAGGGTGCAGGCTGGAAAAGCCAAGCCCAGGGAAACACATAAAACTTACGAAGGGTGGTGGCATCATGGGGGGCCCCGGTGGGAAGGGGGCAGGCGCTGCTGGGGGCCGGGGACCAGAATCGGGAACCGACTGTTGAGGGAGAGAAAAGTCATAGGACCCAGGATGGGCAGAGAGATGGACTTTTGCAGAAAGAAAGCAGAGGGATGAGGATGAAAGAGAAACACAAGTTCAGGAAGGAGTTTCCAAGCCCTACATCCCGCCCATTCTGAGCCTGAGCCCTGAAGAACTCTGCTCTCCTGTGCTAGCCCAGAAAGCCAGCTGACGGAGGCCTTCATATCATCTTTATTTGGGGAGTTCCCGTTTTGCTAAAGCAGAGTCACAGAAGACTCTACTACAGGCATCTGGCTCTTCCCATGACATCAATCCATTTTCCTGCACCTCTCTCAAGCCGGTTAGGGGTTGATGTCTTCCCTTGTTCAATTTACTGGGTTGAAGATTCAATCCAAGGCTGTTGGTCCTTTACAGTCCTGGGTCTTTACAACCAGCTTCCTCCTACCCAGACTCATATTCACACATCCACCTGCATCCACTTCTGCTCCCAAACACCAACTGGACCATCCTCCTCACCTCTGATGGCTTCCCTTCCTTCACAAACCCTGAACGTGAACATAGGCTTGTACAGTCTAAGCAGTCCTGTCTTCCCTGCAGCTGAACATATGACACTATTTAAAGTGGTTTTCTCCAATTTCTTCTCTATTTGATCCCCGTCCTTAATTTCCTCATGTACACAATTTTATTACAATGTCTGCTTGGGCATGATTTGTCCTCCTAGAGGGTGATGCCATCCCACAGAAGCAGGGATCACATGACTTGCTGAAGACTGGATTCAGGGTACCTGCCGCAGGGTCTGGCACATAATAGGTACTCAATAAATACTGGATGAATTTAAAACAAATGAAGCAAATTTCTATGAAATTTCCTATTCTAAAATGTCATTCTCTCTATATATTGTAGATATGCATAAAATGATAGATGTACAAAGTCTCCATTTATAAACACAGATGAGAATAAGCTTAAATATCCATCAGTAAAGATTCATCGTACGCAAACATAAAATGGAACACTAGTCATAAATAAGAATGGATCAATGTCAACACCTTATGATATAGTGACAAGGTGCAGTGAAGCTTTACCATGTTTAAATGTTGGTGATAAGAGAAACAAAAGACAGAAGGGAAAAGACCTTTAACAGTATGCAATTTTGTGTCTTGTAAATATTTAACTATATGGCTTTATTGCCTGCTCAAAAATATTTGGAGGTGAGGGCAGCTAGAGACACTGTTCAGCAGTTAAGGCCCTTGCCTGCTCTTCCAGAGGACCTGGGTTCAGTTCCCAGCACCCACGTGGTAGCTCACAACTGTGTATAATTTCAGTTCCTAGGCATCTGATACCTTCTTATGGTCTCCAATAGCACCAGGCAGACATGCATGCAAGCAAACCCTTAAATACACAAAATAAACCTTATTTTAAAAATACTTTTGGGGCTAGAGAGATGGCTCAGTAGGTAAGAACACTTGCTGCATGAGTACTTGAGTTTGGATGCCAGAATACATGCACACAGGTTGTGAATGGCTGTAACCCTATGCTGTGAAGGGCTGAGACAGGACAAGCATTAGCACTTGTTGGCTGCTAGCCTAACTCAGTGAGAGGCCATCTCTAGCAAATAAGTCAGAGAGGGATGGATAAAATGTCTGTCGTCTTCCTTTGGCCTCATTGACAAACACATTTTTTTTTTTTGTTTGTTTTGCTTGTTTGTTTTTGAGACAAGGTCTCACTATGTAGCCCTTACTGCCATGGGACTCACTCTCTAGACCAGACTAGCTTAAGAACTCAAGAGATCCTCCTACCTCTGCCTCTGTATGCTGGGATTAGAGGTGTGCCCACATTCAGCCCATACACTTCTCACTTCTTCCTAGTTGGACTGAGAAGCAGCATGAGTTCTAGGGAGCTTGGAGGAACAGGAGCCACCTCACAACTGCTTCTCAGTTACCCCTATTCTGAGGAGGCCTGGACAGTTAAAAATGCTTTCTAACCTTCATCTCTAGAAATATCTCTTTGACCTTGTCCTAAGTAGTTATGTGCCAAGCTACTGCAATTGACCCCATTCTCTGTCTTCGACTAAGGGCACTGTTCCTGTTCTCTGGAAATTTTATCTGTATGGAATGTCAGAAACGAGTTGCCATGGGAGGAAATCAAATGTTATGTTCTACTCTTCCTCCCTGCACTGCTTTAACCTACCAGGTAATCATCTTTGAGTCTCATCAGGCCCCTGTGTTATCCAGCCCTGCCCAAGATAGACCTGGGAGTTACTTCCTATAGCATCCTCGATAATACAGCCCAAGTTCTCTTAGTTTCACCTCCAAAAGATTTCTTCGATCTAGGCATTCCTTTCCATTTTCCCTCAACCCACATTTTCCATCTGATCTATGTGGCCTCCCAAACTGTTCTCCTCATATCCGCTTTTCTAACTGTACCCACAATACACTCTTCAAAATGTACCTCAGGCCCATAAGCACCAGCTTCGAATTCTCCAGTTGTTCCTTACTGAGAGTGAACAGCAAAGCCCTATCCAGTCAGCTCTATAAGGCTGCCAATGACCTTGCCAGCCTCAGCCTCTTCCATACCCGTCTTCTGTTCTCTGGACATACTCAGGCCTCCTCTCATCTCTGGTTTTCACTTGTGCAGAGAGCACCTCTCCTAGGTTCTATATACACTTCACAGCCAACACACATTTCCCACACAAGCCCACTGCACTAGCCCAAGCCCTCCTTTATATGTTCAACACCACACCCCTTCCTGTCAAGAGTCACCCAGTGGAAGTTTACAGGCATTAGTGTAATTCCAGATGTGCTGTCTCATGCGGCACCACTCTAAATATGGATCCTCACATGCTAGATTTAATGCACTAAAACATTTAGTACAACTCCACTACAGTGAAAACTCTTAAAGGCAGAGGTAAACTCAGCATGGTGGCTTGACTTTGTCATCCTAGCACGTGGACACAGAGAGGATCCAGAGTTTGATGCCGGTATGGGCTATATAGTGCAGACCAGGCCCTGGGCTGCTGGGACTGCCTCAAAAAAAAAAAAAAAATCAATAAATGAGTTGATGAGGCAGCTCAGTGGATTAAAGTACTTGCCTTCAGGCCTGAGGACCCACATGGTGGAAATAGAGAACTGATTTCCACGACTTTTCCTGACCTCCACACATGCACTGTAGCACATGTGCAGTCATCCAAAATAAGTAATAGAAATTTTAGAAAAAAAAAATTTAGGTGGGAGCAGTCATAGGCTGGAATGTATACTTGTTTCTTGACTTGACTGGTCTTGTTAAGTCCTACCAAACCTGAGAGCTACTGGTAAGGCCTACTATCAAGAAAATACAATTTGGAGCTGGAAGAGACCCGAAAATCGCCCCCAAAGCACCCCCTCAACCTTGAGACAGGGTAGCATTCTATAATAAGGCTGTCCAGGAACCCACTATATATTCCACTCTAACTCATGCTAGGATTATAGACATCTGCCAATGTTTGGTTTTGGTCTTGTAGCATAGACTAGTCTGAAACTCCTGATCCTCTTGCCTCCACCTCCAGCACAGGAGTGCCACTACACATACCAATACTCTGCTCTTGTCATGTGAGAAAGGGAAGTCATGGCTAAGGTCCCACAGCTGGTTTCAGATGAGCCCCAACTGAATCTGATTTGCCTCTCTTAGAAGTACCCAATGTTTGTCAGAGAAAGCTGATATTCTTCATACCTACCTTTCCTGCAATGACTAAATCGGCAAGACTCCAACCTCATCTTAAGAATGCACAGCGGTGCTATTGCGTACCCCATAAAATTCCTCAACTTACTGTCAGATACTGGTGGCACATGCTTTTAATTTGGGAGACAAAGGCAGGCAAATCTCTTGTGAATTCAAGGCTATCTAGGTCTACATAGTGAGTTCCAGGACAACCAGAGACACATAGAGAGACCCTGTCTCACAATAAAAAATTAGTAAATTGGGCATAATGGCACATGCCTTTAATCCCAGCACTTGAGAGGCAAAGGTAGGTAGATCTCTGAATCTGAGGCCAATCTAATCTCCAGAGGAAGTCCCAGGATAGCCAGAGCTAGGCAGAGAAACAATCTCAAAAAACAAAACATTTTTTTCCTTCAACTACCATCCAAAGCCTTCCAGTATAACCAACCCCACACTCTGGCCCATCCCCGGGGGCTCTCCTAGTGCATTCTGTATAGGAACTGTTAGATTACCGTCTTGTTTTGTTCAAGATGACTGTGTGACTTTTGCATTACTGCACACCCCCCCAACACACTCTTCGTCCATTCAGGATACAGCACACTACTCTGCAGAGTGGCGTGCACCTCTGAATGTTTGCTGGGTTCTGAAATTACCCGTCTCTCCACTATAGCGTGGCGTTCCCTACATTTCGTAAGTAAGCTTTCTTTCTTTTTCCATTTCATAATGTTTGAAGACGTGGGGGGCACATGAGCATGCAGAGATCCAAAGCTTATGTTGGGAATCATTCTTGATCAATCTTCCACATCAATCACTGAGGAAAGCAGAGTCTCTTAATCAAACTCAGAGCTCATGGTACAGTCAGCCTCAATAGCTGCCTTGCTCTGGTAATCCAAACTCTGCCCTCCAAGGCTAGAATTGCAGGAAGTAGGCATTTTTGTAGGTTCTGGGTATCTGGACTGTAGTCCTTATGACAGCACAACAAGCACTTACTAAGCCACCTCCCCAGGCTGTTTTCTCTTTTTTTTCTCTTTTTTTATACTTCCCTGATTGTCTAGATAGAGCCCTCTACCTGAAATGCTTTGATCAAACAGTTTCATCCCTAACTTTGGTGGGGTTTTGCATACAACCTAAAACACTGTTTGCACATATGTGTTTGTGCAAATTCTGAGCAGTCTGTGACAAAAGCATGTAGAATAGTGGAGATGCTTTGGCTTAGGGAAAGGGAGCTGGTATGAAATACTTATGGGAAAAGTTACATGACAGAAAGCTAACCGTGCGCTTCACCTTCACACTGGGATGGAGACTTCTGACCAGAATTCAAACACTGGCCTACTCAATCAGTTACCCAGGGAAGACAGAGCAATGGGAGCAAAGTAAAGGACTGTGGAACTGTCAGAGCCTTCCCTTCCACAAGTTTCTTCCCTGAAAAACCTGCTCCTCTCACCGGTGGGCTGCAATACCAGTACAATTCTGGGTTGCTTATCTTCTGAGTGAACTCTGAAGTAGACAGTGCAAGAAGACAAAAGGAAAGAAACTAAAGGGAAGCAGACCTGTTGGGCTTCCCTGGAACATAACACACGTTCAGTGACTGGGGAGTCATAATGAAAATGAGACACCTCATCATCTGGTCATCATATATTCAAGGAGACCAATGGAAGCATCCTGTGACAGCATCCCAGCCCTCACCTAAGGGGTATCTTAGAACAAAGAGAACAAGAATAGAGAAACAGAGGGAAGAGACTAGAAATAACAGCTAACAGGTATGGTTACTGGGTGCTTATCATGAGCCAGAAGCACACCAAACATTCATTAATTCTCACAACCATTTTAGAAGCTATCCCCTGAGTTCTGACAGATTACTTGACTATGGTTCTAAGAGATTAAATGGTAGAGGAAGGCTTGGAATCCAAGCAGTCTGACCTCATAAAGCTGCCTCCCAGAAGGAAGGATAGGGCCTCGAGTGACATTTCTTAGCCTTGTCTTCAATGTTTTCTTTTCATCCCAATCCTCACCCAATCCTGAGATTCTCAGACAGCCAAGTGATCCTAGGTTGGCCTGGTCTGACTCAAATCTCACTCACCCAAGGAACTGTTATAAAATGAAGGCTAGGAGGTACACTTCTCAGAAACTGGGTTGGGAATGTAGCTCAGCACCGAGGCACTAGCCCAGCATCCACAAGGCCCAGTTTCAATGCACAGTGATGCAAACAACAGCTGAAGCACCGGTTAATCACCCATTGACTTGCTGAGCCCAGACAGGACCAACCCCTCCCCCAACCCCTTCCTAGCCTCTACTCTGGTGTGTATGCCCTAGCATATCTTCCGCTCCCCCAAAGAGCCTGGAGATCTTTCTAGAATACAACTTCGTGTTGCTTCTGATCCCCATCACCTCTTCACTGGCCAGAAGAACAGAATGTTCTGAGTCAGGGTTCAACTTCCTCTACGTACAAAGCTCTCCCAATTCCTCCAACAGGATTTCCATGACCCAGGCCCAGCAGGACGAGGCCATGCAAGCTTTAAACTTCCTCCTACCCGCAAATCCCGGGCAATTTTTTCCAGTCCAACCGAGGGTTTCCTCTCCTACTTCATGCTTCCCGCATCCTAGAATCTGTTCACCTTAAATCTCCTCCTCCAAGCCCGCCCCCTTTTGGAACTGATGGCGAGCCAATGTATCATCTTCGCCCATTTTCCTTCTTAAAAGTCAATGGGAAATTCGAGGCCTATAGAAAAGGTAGTGACTTGCCCAAGGTCACACAGAGTTACTAGTTTGTAGAAGGTTGAGCCAGGGCTGGGACCAAGGGGCCTCTGCTTGTCCATTTCTTAGCTACTCCAGCTCTGAGGTGAAAACCAGGAGTCTCTCTTTCCTCAGAAGCTCCCTCCTCACCTCAGGAGACAAGGTTTTGTGAATGGGTAGAGAAAGAAGGGAGTCCCCTATGGTCCTAAGGGGCACCCAGGGCTTCCAGCAACAAGCCTGGGTCTGGGGGAGGGGCACAGGGCACGCCAAACAGCCCAGGAGAGGTAACTGGTTTCCATCTCCCGCCCTCTTCTCCCCCGACCTTTCTCCACAGACCCACCCTTCACTTCATCCCTCCCTCCTCACAGAGCCTCAGCTCTCCGTACCTTCAGCCCCCGGCCGCACACCCCCGCCAGGCTCCATAATGGCCTCCCCGCCCCTTCTACCCCCAAATCCCCGCCCCCACCCCCCTCCTGGGCTCCTTTTCCTCACCCCTCGTTCCCCTCGCCCTCCCTCAGAGTCCCCCGGGTACCCCGGCGGCCCCCGGCCTCCCCGGCCCGAGCCCGGGCCGCAGGAGGCGCTGTGGGACAGCCCCGGGCCTCTCCACCCCCGCGCGGGGACGTTACCATGCCAGAGCCTCAGAGCAGCTGGGCCGGCTCGGCCCACTCGCCAGTAAGAATAGCTCTGATTGGCCGGGCCTCAGCCGGGAGGGCGGGGCCCGTGGGGGGTCGCACCCCTTCGTGGCCGGGGCTCCGGTTGCTTTCGCCGTGGAGCGGAGCCTCCAACCGGTCCGGTGTGCCCGACCCGGCTCCGCCCCCGGCACGGAGAGCCAGGCCCCGCCCCCGCGTGCCAGGTCCTGGGCCCGCCCCCGGGGGCGGGGCGCGCCTGGTCCGGCCTCTGGGTGCCCGCGCGCTCTGCGCAGAGCAGCGCCGACACCAGCGGAGGCGCCCGCGCCTCCGAGGCCTCCCGAAGATTCGGGACCGGACCGAGGCGGTCATTCCGCCTGCCTGTAGGGCACCGTTGTGCTCCATACAGAGCGTTTTTTTTTTTTTCATATCTATTTTCTGTACTTTTTATGTCACTCATTCAGGAACTATTCACCTATTCCAGGAACCACGTGTATTGGGCGCGGCCGACAAATCCCCTGGACTGGCCGATCCTGGAGTGCACACGTGCATTCTCGCTCAACCCTGAGGTTACTTTTGGAATCGGGCTCCATAATATTTATAATGTGACATGAAAGTTCGGTTATTCAGATAAGGAAACGCAAAGGTGAAGTTCGTGGGCTAGAAACTGACGACTGCTAGCCAGGGCTGGTGCATTGCACCTTTGCCCCCCAAAGTCCGGGTGAAGAACTTTCGCGTTTCCTCTAGTAACACTTCCGCCTATCCTCGATCCTAGCACTGTGGCAGTTTCCTGAGCCTGAGTCAGGCGAACACCTCTTTGTCTATAGACAACTTCGGCTTTATCAGTAGCTGTGTTAAAGTTTCTTCAATTCCTCAGGCAAGATATCAGAGGGAAAGACGGACTAAGGAGGGGAAAGAAGCCCTTCTCCTGGGTTCTGATATGCCTTTCCTGAAGCCCTCTCAAATAATAAAAGATCTGTGCACTTTAAATCTCAAGTGTCTCTCCCTATCTTTTTTCTTGTTTTTATTTCATTTGCTTATTGGGAGGCACGTGCCCACCGCACCCACGTGGAGGTCAGAGAATAGTTTTCTGGAGTGGGTTCTTGCTGTCCTCTGTTTGGACCCTGGGAATTGAAATCAGGTCATAAGCCTTGCTGGTAATTGTCTTTACCCACTGAGTCATCTCTCCAGCCTCTCCCTTATTTTTTTTTTTAAAAAGAACGTGTGTGTGTGTGTGTGTGTGTGTGTGTGTGTGTGTGTGTGTGTGTACTGGGGCAAGTATGTGGAGTGTAACCTGTAGGAATCAGTTCTCTCCTTTGTCAGACCTGGATGCAATCACCCTTGGGAGCCCTCTCCCTTATCTTGATAAACTCAACTTTTCCTGCACTTTCATTTATTCTGATATTTTTCTGCAGCACAGTCAAGCAAGCATCTGGCTTCACGTGAGGGGGAAGAGAACCAGCCATTGGCAGCAGTGTTGGACATCACCCCGTGCCCAACTGTTTAGGGATATGTAGATGCCACATGAGGGCCTGGTCCACAGCTTACAAGCTTCTTGAGCACTTGAGGCACAACAGAAGTGGTTCAGAGGGTCCATGAAATTTGGTTACATTTTTTGGGACCTGACCTTGTTATATGGATGAGGCTAGCCTCAAGCTCTTGAGCTCAGGTCAGTGCTCTTAGCCTCCTCATCACATCAGACCTCTATAAACTTTACAAGTCACCAGAGATTAACCAGGACTTCATGTGTGCACATTTGTGTGAGTGCATGCGGAGGCTGGAGGACAACTTAGGGTGGTGTTCCCTACACACTGTCTGTCTACCACTGGTCTAGAACTCACAGCCAGTGAGCCCCAGGGATCTGTCTGTCTCTGCAGCCCAGTGCTGGGTTTACAAGCTTACCCTACCAGGCTTGGCTTTTTCACAAGGCTTCTGGGCAACTCAGGTCCTTGTGTTTGCAAACAAAGCACAACTGAGCTGTTAGGTTTTATTTTGTTTTCATTTTAGTGAGGCATTTAAACACAAAAATAAATGATTTTGTTGTTTTCACGTGGTTTGGGAATTTTTCTTTTTAGACAGGGTCTCACTAGATAGCCCAGGTTTACCTAGAATTTACTACAGCCTAGATTGGCCTTGAACTCACAGTCCGGCCTCTGCCTCCCAAGTACTAGAATTACAATATGAGCCATCACTCTGGGCAGACAATTTGGGGCCGGGGAGGGCTTTGGCTGGTTCAAGACAAGCCTTGACTGTCCTGGATCTTGCTCTGTAGACTGGCCTTGAACTCAGAGATCTGTCTTGCTTCTGCCTCCTGTGCTGGAAGTACAGGCCTGCGCCACCACCTCCCGGCAAGACAAATGTTTTTAAAGGTCAAATAAATATATAAAAAATTTTCAAGACAAACAGCAGACCATTGCCTTGTTTATCTTCTCCCTGGAAACAACAATTTTTACATCTTTTAGTGGTTTTTCTGTGCGTTTTAGATTGGTTTTTGGTATGTTTTTCTGTTGTGCTGTTTGTTGTGTTTTGTCTGGAATATCTACGACCCTCTTCCAGGTTCATCCTTGGTAGTCCAAGAAGATATCCTGACCAAAGCTACTTATTCCTTACACGTGATATTCTGAATACAGGACCAGTACAACCCCTACCCAGTTTCCCGGGCCATCTCCTGTTTCCTGTTGGATTCCCTCATCCCTCCTCAGGAAGATCATGCAGATGATGTGGGCATCCCTGGGCCTGGGGAATGACCAAGGACAGCTGTTTGCAGAAAGAGGCTCAAGCCAGGGGCCACTGGTCCCTTGTAAGGTGTTCTCAAGGCAGGACAGAGCTAAGAGGGAGGACCAGGGGCTAGGCACTGCCATTTCTCCTGCAGAATTCTGCAAAGTCCAGAACTCCAATTTAGAACCTGGCCTTTCCAGATCAAATTTTTTGTGAAACTAAATTTTAGAATGTGTTTTCCTTAACAGTTTGTTGGCTTATAGTGTTGAAATATTTAGTATATGAATGTTGATTTATAGTCTTGCCTCGGCCCCAGAAACAATAGGGGCAGATATAAGGATTTAGCTCATTCCCCTTCCCTTCTCATAACTTATACATCATTCATAATTTCTGTCTGCCAAATTCAATTCTGTAATATTTTTCTTGCGTGTTAATAGTCAATTCTTCCTTTTTTATTGATTTTAATAGTCAATTCTTACAACACTGCAATTGCTGCTCAGAGTGGAGCCAAGCAGAAAGTCAATGTGACTCTTCTATACAAATTCTCATTATTTGCTGGAATTAATCATTAGCTACTCTTTTGTTGTTGTTGTTTATTTGTATTTGTATATTAGTGTATGGTATGGGAGGTCCTTCGGTCTATGTGTTGCTGTTATTGGTTAATGAATAAAGAACCGCTTTGAGCCTATGGCAGGAAAAGCTAGGCTGTATGCTGGGAGAAAGAAGGGTGGAGTCAGAGAGTCATAGAGCTGCTGCCGAAATAGATTTGCTGGTAAGCCAAGACCTTGTGGTGATGCACAGAGTAATGGAGATGAGCTAAGTTAGTATGTAAGAGTTAGCCAATAAGAAGCTAGAGCTAATGGGTCAAGCAGTGATTTAAATAATACAGTTTCTGTGTGACTATTTAGGGGCTAAGTGGCAGGGAACCAACAAGCGGCCCTCTCCTTCTAAAAGAAGTGTGTGTGCTCACAAACTGTGGAAATCAGTTCTCTCCTTCTACTATGTGTGGAGTCCCAGGATTGAATTCAGGTCATCAGGCCTGGTGGCAAGTTCCTGTACTCACCAAGCAATTACATGGGCCCTCATTTTCTTCTCTTTTTTTGTTTTTGTTTTTCAAGACAGGGTTTCTCTGTGTAGTCCTGGCTGTCCTGGAGCTCACTCTGTAGACCAGGCTGCCTCAAACTCAGAGATCTGCCTGCCTCTGCCTCCCAAGTGCTGGATTGAAGATGCGCCACCATCACCTTGCAGTTGTTGGGTTTTGACATGTTTATTGTTCTCACGTATGCTCTGAACATCCTTTTATAGCATCTTATGTGTTTCTGGTTGCAATAATTCAACTTGAAAGTTACTAATTATTGTGTTTTATTTAATTCTTTTCTCTCCACAATCTGCTCTGAATTTATTTTATTACATTTATTTTGTGTATGTGTGTGTGTGTGTGTGTGTGTGTGTGTGTGTGTGTGGTGTAGCATTCAAGATGCAAACCCAGGGCCTCGCAAATGCTATACCACTGAGTCACGCTCCCAGCTAGAAGGTTTTAAAATAATGCATTTGTTTCCCTGCTCTTGTGCATGTATGCTGTCAGGGGAAATCCTTGAGGCTAGGAGATGGCTCAGTCTGTAAAGTTCTGCCTCACAAGTTTGAGGACCCAACCAATCCCCAGACCCTGTGTAAACAGCCAGGCTTGGTGGTTCACACTAACAACCCCAGTGCTTGGAGACAGGTGGGCCCCTAGTTTGCTGACTCACTGGCCTGCCGCCTACCCTACTCAGAGAGTAGCAGGCCAATGACATAACTCGTCTCAGAAAACAAGGTAGATGGCCGTCTGGAGGAGTGACATCTGAGGTGGCCTTCTGGCCTCCACAAGCACACGTGCTCATCTACACTTGACCTTGCGGTAGCCTTGGTTATTGTCTGACACACTTATATGCATGGATTCTAGCCACACTTTTCACCCGAAAACCTGAATAACTTTAGCTGCTTTCAAACAGCAATTTAAAATGTACACACACACAGATGGGTGTGGTGATTCACACCTGTGAGTCCAACATGCAGGTGCCCCGGCAGGTGGGTTACTGTGGGTTTAAAGGCATCCTGGGCTACAGGGTGAGAGCCTGTTTCAAACAAACTAAAAAAATAAGTAAAAAAGCAAAGCAAAATATGCACACAGGCTTATATACACACTTTTTTTTGAGACAGATTTTCTCTGTGTAACAATTCTAGCTGTCCTGGAACTCATGCTGTAGACCAGGCTGGCCTTGAACTCACAGAGATCCACTTGTCTCTACCTCTCGAGTGCTGGGGTTAAAAGTATGTACCACCACCACCACCACCGAGTTCTGACCTACCAAATCTCTGGTATCAAAGCAGGCTTCTTTATAATGGAATGACATTACAATACAGTGTCATGAAGTTGAACATATAATGTAGATGAGGACTAACAACATAACAGTTTGTTTACTTTAGATAATGACTATACGGACTGCTAGATGGTTTTTTAAAAGTTAGTCAGCATCTCCCCCTAGGCATGTAGTGATCAGAGTGACCTTTGAACTGTGATGGCGGTATAGCACGTATAACAGCTGGCCAGGGGAGTGGGCCTCAGAAGGACTAATGTCTGGAAGCGTCCCAAAGGACAGGGTGTAAGACTGGCTGCTTTAGAGACAGGAGGACATGTCAACCCTTACACTCTCCAGGGCTCACCTACCTTCTGTCCACAGCCCCACTACAGTCTCAAGCATTGTATGTTGCATCGTGTATGTGTGTGTTGTGATGTATTGCACACGTGTTGTGGATATGTGTAAGAAACACTAAATAGTAGTCTTTTTCTTTCGAACACTGTAAAACGTTTGTTTATGACAATGAATTCAAATATTTTTTTTACCTCCCCACAATGTAAAACCTTTATACAAACCCCCCACACTGTTAAAAAACTTTATTAGCACATAGCCTTGCCTGCTACGCTGCAGAATTTAAGTGACTTAAGTGAGCGACCTTCCACTATCATTCATTTCCTTTACACAAGTTCTTTGGAAACAAGCCATCTTAAAAGACTGTGAGGGGCTGGAGAGATGGCTCAGAGGTTAAGAGCACTGTCTGCTCTTCCAGAGGTCCTGAGTTCAATTCCCAGCAACCACACAGTGGCTCACAACCATCTATAATGAGATCTGGTGTCGTCCTCTGGCGTGTGGGTATACATGGAGGCAGAAAGTTGTATACATAATAAGTAAATAAATCTTAAAAAAAAAAAAGACTGTGAGGTCAGACCCCAGCCAAAGAGGAAAATGTCGCGCCCTACATCAGAATAAGAACCAGGTGACTTCCTGCCCTGGAGCGCTTGCTCATCAACTTTTACCAAATTGTGTACACTCTTTGTTCTTTTTCTTTTTGTAATTCGTATGAGTATTTTTCCTGTATTTATATAAGTGTGCCTGGTACCTACCACATGTGTGCCTGGTACCCATGGAGGTCAGAAGAGGGTGTCAGATCCCCTGTAACTGGAGTTACAGATACGTGTGAGCCATCATGTGGGTGCTGGGAACTGAACCCAGGTCCTCTGCAAGAGAGCCACCTCTCCAGCCCCTGTCACCCCCTCTCAACCAAGAGTAAAGCTGTGTCTTGTTGAGACACTTCAACTAGAGTGGTGGTCTTTCCTTGGGACCCCAAACTTGTTTTTCACATGTGCCCACGCACACCTATTTATCCATCCGTGTGCAGGTCTTTCTCACACGTGTGCCCACGCACACCTATTTATCCATCCATGTGCAGGTCTTTCTCACACGTGTGCCCACGCACACCTATTTATCCATCCGTGTGCAGGTCTTTCTCTTGTGTAAATACTTACACATGAGATTGCTGGACTGTATAGCATTATAAGCAACTTAAAAACAAAGCTGTCTATTTTCTAAGGTGGTGATTCTATTTTCCATTCCCACCAACAATTTGAGTGTTTCACTTCCCACTGTACCCTTCAACACCTGGTATGGTCCTGTTTTCACCAACATCTCTTACATCCTCACCTTTATCAAAGTTGTTGGTATCTTGTTATGGTTCAGGCTTGCATTTCCTTATTACCCTGATTAATGACACCAAGAATCTTTTCATGCCTGTATTTATAATTTTGAATATCTTCTTTGGTGACATGGTATTCGTATAATAAAATATTTGATGTTTTAAAAAAATCTTATTTGCTTTTACTTTATGTGCATGGGTATTTTGCCTGTATGTTTGTCTGTGTACCATGTAAGTAAAGTTTCTGCAGAGGCTGGAGGAGGACACTGGATCCTCTGGGACTGGAGTTACAAGCAGATGTGAGTGGCCACATGGGCCCTGGGAAGCAAACCTAGGTCTTCTGTAAGAGCAGTAGGTGCTTTTAACCACGAGGCATTTTCCCAGCCCTCCCCAGTCCTTTTTTTTTTTTTTAAGATTTTATTTATTACATATACAGTACAGTGTTCCGCCTCCATGTCAGAAGAGGGCACCATATCTCATTGTAGATGGTTGTGAGCCACCATGTGGTTGCTGGGAATTGAACTCAGGACCTCAGGAAGAGCAGTCAGTGTCCTTAACCTCTGAGCCATCTCTCCAGCCCCCTCCCCAGTCCTTTTTTTAAAAAGGCTCTCTATTAAGCCCAGCCTTGAATGGGTTATGGGTCAAAGGATGATGTGAACTCCTGACTCTTTTGCCTCTCTGCCTAAGAACTAGGATCACAGGCAGGTGCCACCATATACACCACCACACCCAGCAATCTGTGCCTTTTAAATGTAAAGTTCCAGGTAAGTAGTGTGCAGTTTGGGTCTTGGCCCTGCCCCTTGAGTCAAGGTTTCTCTGTGTAGCACTGGCTATCCTGGAACTCTCTCTGCAAACCAGGCTGGCCTCGATCTCAGAGATCCACCTGCCTCTGCCTCCCGCATGCTGGGATTAACTGAAGGTGTCACCAGGTCTGGCTTTCTTTCTTTTCTAACAGAAAGCTCGGAATGGGTGAGCTGTGCCCATCCTGATGAAGGAGAACGCTTATTTTGTACACTGAATTGAGGTGGTGTCTTGGGCCTTTCTTAATTAAATCATACACAATTTACTCAACAGTGTGGTGAGCTTAAAAGAAAAGCGAGGGATGGCAGAGGAAAATAAGAGTGCATGATAAGGAGTTGGAACGAAGCAACCAGGTTAGAATCCTAATCTCGGTCTGCGCAGCTGTCAGCTGGCTTAGGTGAGTTGGTGAAGGTGAGGTAAGGGGTTGGGGTGTCTAGGGTTGACTGTGTGCCCAGCATGCACACGGGTCTGGGTCTGATCCTTACGGCAAGTGCGAGAGGTCGGGAGAAGCTAAATAAGAAAATATTTAAACATAGTCAAATAAAAATAATTTATGAACTATAAGATGTTCTGAAATCATAAAGAAGTAAGGGATCATCTAGAGCAGATGTCAAGGTAGACAAGTGCCCACCAGCCAGGGCTTGAGTCTGGGACTACTCACTTCGGTGCTGGCATTACTTAGCCCCCATGTGCACAGCGTGTTTGTTGAGTGAATAAGTGATGGAAGAATTAACATTGCCTTAACAAATGAATTGAAAGACAGGTAGTCATTAGTGGGTACAGCAACACGAAGAGCTGAACTTACAATGTTTAATTTGGTATCTATTAAATGGCAACATTTTTAGTAACAAGGAAAAATTTTCCTGTCGATGAACCTGCATTTCATATCAGTTCATTCACTCAGTGTCTGGCTAGTATGTGCCAGATATAACTTTAGATCCTGAGCACACAGTGACATCCATTTTTGTTTTTTTTTTTTTTAAAATACCTCCTACCATGATTATCAACATCAATAACAGTGTTGATTGATCCTTGATCTTTGGGGCAGAATCAAACACATTCTCGTTTAGTTACTGATTGGCTCTGATTTCTAAGATCAAATGTTCTCTTCGGAAGAGTCTCGTCAGCCTTCTGATGTTAGAACACAATCCTCGACATAATTCCCTCAAAGAGGAGAAGGTTATTTGGCTCACCATATTGGAAATTCCAGGCTGTGATCAAACAGCCCTTCTGTTTCCGATGTGGTGGAGCGAAACCAGAAACCAGGGAAGGAGGAAGGGTGAGGGGAAGACTGAAGCCCACAACCCCCTTCGAGGGTTCTTTCAGGATGCTAAGGACCCCACAAGGCCCTACCTCCCAATGTTCCACACTCTCCCCGTGGCGCCACACTGTGACCTTGTTGGAACCAAGACCTAAACCACAGAAGAAAGTCACTTTTCCTAGTTTCTTCTCTTCCTATTTCTTTGCCATTAATATTTAGTTTGGGAACATAACATAATGATTTTAAAAAAACAGATCGAGAAAAGATGATAGCAGGTAGTGGATGAAATGGAGCTAGCTGGCAGGAAGTTTAATCTTCTAATTCTTTAAGTCAAACTGATGATGTCACTAGAGAAAAGAGAGTCAGTTGGAATCTGGTCTCTGGCAGTTACTAGAACTGTGGCTGAGCACAGGGTACCCGGGAATCTCCCTGGGCCCTGAACCTCCAAAGCTGCCGATACTGTGTGTTCAGACCTGTGTACAAGAGACACAGGGCATCGTGGGACTGAGAGAATTATCTGGCATGGAGAAGGATAACCCGCCACACTTGGTGACTCCCACGTCAGTGAAGGCTATCATCTCAAAGATTGAGGCTGCTCAGCTAATTAGGACTCAGGAGGTAACCCCAGAGATGAGGAAACATCCTTCTATTGGAGTCTGATGTCGAGGCTGGGGACTGATCTCATGTTTACACAAGATTCCAGTCCTTGGACCTTTGGGGGTCCTGGGATACTTGACAACCTGGACTTGCAGAGATGAGTTCAGAGTGTCTGCATCCTATATTTGACTTCTGTAAGGGTAGGCTGAGACTAACCACTCCTGTAAGGCAGGGCTGTATGGTAATGCCCCTAGATAAGTGGGCAGGAGGACCCTGGACAGCGCCTGCCTAGTGATGGGTGCCAAAAGGTGTGTGTGTGGGGGGGGGGAGGATTTTAAAATTCAGATTCTGTGTTGACAGACTACTAGAATCCCCTAAGCTGTGCCCTGGAAACACTTGGAGTGGTGTCCAAAGTCTCAGGTCACCTTGTATATGAGACTCTGCTGCCGCACTGTCTCAGGCTCCTCTGTCCCCACCAAAGTCAGTACTTGTAAGAAGTGAAATGGGGGTGGTGGACACAGGACAGCCAAGGACACATTCTTGAACTTTTGATCCACAGTGTTTCTTTGGGATTCAGTTTTGGGGGCTTCGTTTTGTTTTTTGCTTTTTTTCCCCCTATTGCCTCTGAGTCCTTGTGAAATTCCAGATGTCCCCAGCAAGTTCTGAAATTCTGAAGGTGAGTTCACTATGGGCCTTTAGTGTCACTAAGCTTAAAAATTAAGATGATGAGAGCTGATGTTCTCTCCGAGTTCCAGGCACGGTTCTACATACAATAGCGGTTCATGCCTTTCTCCTAAAGCCTGTGACATGAAGTGCTATAATGAGCTCTACTTTGCCAGTGAGAAAACTTGGGATCTAGAGTTTAGCAACTTGTCTGGGACCATGCTGCTAAAACAAGGACAGCTGACCCCAGGATCTACCCTCCTAACCTCTGCCATCTGCCCCCCCCCCCCACAGGATATTTCCATCCAGCTCTCAGACATCCTGGACAATGTCAATTGTGCCATCAATCGTTTCCAGGAAGAACTGGGATATGACTTAAAAGAAAAGGCAAAACCTCACCAACCAGAGCAAAAAGGCAAGAAGAGATTCATCTTGCTGGAAAAAATTGCCTCCTTCTCCAAAGACGCCAAGGCTAAAGAGAAACACCTATATGAGATCCTCCGTTGGCTGGGGGACTGGGGTGAGTCTATAGGCTTGGCACAGTTCTAAGAGCTAGTACTTCCCCAAGGTGCTGGGCCCTGCTGGCCCAGGCTTTTCTTTTCTCCACCTAAGTCAGCACTTGCGAGGAAGGGAATGGGGGTGGTGGATACGGGACAGCAAAGAACACATTGTAAAACCTCTTCCCCAGTGATGGTTGCTAGTACGCACATCACAGCAGGTGACCCCCCACTCCCAGAAGGGCTACATCAGCTCTGACATCACAGCAGGTGACCCCCTCCCCAGAAGGGCTGCATCAGTCAAGTCTTTTGTTGCTCCAATAAATACCTGAGAGAAAGAAAGGACAAAAGGTTCAATTTGGCTCCTGGAACCTGAGGTGTCAGTGATGGTCTCTTGACCCTATCACTTTAGGCCCCAGGCCAGCCAGAAGCCATGGTGACAGTGGGATTGTGGCAGAGGAGGCTGGTCCACTCATGTAACCAGAAAGCAGAGAACAGGAAGAGGCCAGGGTCAAGACATACCATTTAAAGGCATACCCCCACTTTCTCCAACGTGGTCCTTATCACTCTCCCACAGGAGTCCACCTAGATTGTGAATGTATCAGTGGAATAATTTACTGATTAGGTCAGAACCCTCTGGAAATGCACCCACAGGTGCATCCCTCAATCCAGCCAAGGTGGCCCAGTGGATAAGTACCTGCTGTGCAAAGTTGAGGACCTAAGTTCAGACTCCCAGAAGTGACAGAAAAGCAGAGAGTGGACAGGGAGCAACCGCTAAGAGAGTTAGCCAAAGCCAAAGACTACTGGGGCCTAGATGTGAATCTGGGACCTTCAAGAGAGTAGACCTAAGGCAGGACCCCTGTGGGCCTGGGTGGAGTCTAGGACTTCTGAGGAATTAGGCCTGAGCCAGGACCTCTGCCAGTCTGGGCATGAATCTGGGACCTCCAATGGAGTAGGCAGGAACCAGAGATCTCTGCAGGTCCAGGAGTGAGCCTGGGACATCTTTGGGAGTAAACCTGAGCCAGATCCTCTGCGGGTCTGGGCACACCCAAGCCTGGGAACTCCAACGGGAGCCAGAGACCTTTGCAGGACCAACTCCAAGCCAGGGACCTCTGCAGGAGTGGATCCAGACCAGGATTTACAGAAACAGGTCAAAGGAGACAACCTAGGCTAGAGCAGGCCTGAGACAGCAAACTCCAAGGGAGTGGAGCAAAGCCTGGGAGCACTGAGAGACCTCCAGGAACACGGGGTGACTAATGGGATAACTAGAACTGTGACATTGACTGCACCACAAGGAACAACCATCTGAGCCTTGGATTCACTGGCACCTAGAAGATTAATTAACAGAATCACTGACAGCCCCCCAACCACACCTATTAGAGGAAAAGATGAGTAGAAAAGGTAAGAACACATGCAACACCACAAAGAGCAACACAACACCATTAAAACCTAAAGACCCAACAACAGCAAGACTTGAACAACCAAATATAGATGAAGCAGAAGAAAATGACCTAAAAAATAACTTCAGGAGAATATTTGAAACTCTTAAAAAGGAAATGAGAAATTCCCTCAAAGAAATAGAGGAAAAGACAAACAAAAAATTGGAAGACATCAGCAAATCCCTTAAAGAAAACTATAGTGAAGAGTTGTGGGCAGGCCTGCTTTTCATCCTGCCCAGCTCCTGCCTGGCTCCTGCACGGCTAGGTTTACACCCAAAATAACAACACACAAATTGTATTCATTTAAACACTGCTAGGCCCTTTAGCTCTAGCCTCTGACTGGCTAACTCTCACATCTTGATTAACCCATTTCTATTAGTGGTGGCTTACCGGGAAGATTCTAACCTGCATCCATCTTGGAGAGGAGAGCTATAGCGTCTGCCTCACTGCCTTCTTCCTCCCAGCATTCAGTTCTGTTTACTCCGCCTACCTAATTTTCTGTCCTATCAAAGGGGCAAGGCAGTTTCTTTATTAACCAATGAAAGTAACACATAGACAGATGACCCTCCTCCATCAGAAAACAAAGAAAGAGCAATCAAACATATAAAAGAAACTATTCAAGACTTGAAAATTGAAATAGAGACAATAAAGAAAACACAAGCCGAGGGAATTATAGAAACAGAAATCTTGAGAAAACAATCAGGAACCACAAACACAAGCATAAACAGCAGAATACAAGAGATGGAAGAGAGAATCTCAAGCGCTGAAGATACAATAGAGGAATAGACTCTTCGGTCAAAGAAGACATTAAATCTAACAAAATCTTAGTGCAAACTATCCAGGAAATATGGGACACAATGAAAAGGCCAAATCTAAGAATAATAGGTATAGAAGAAGAAGTTCAATTCAGAAGCACAGAAAAGGGGGCTGGAGAGATGGCTCAGTGGTTAAGAGCATTGCCTGTTCTTCCAAAGGTCCTGATTCAATTCCCAGCAACCACATGGTGGCTCACAACCATCTGTAATGAGGTCTGGTGCCCTCTTCTGGCCTGCATGCATACAGACAGACACAATATTGTATACATAATAAATAAATAAATATGAAAAAAAGAAGCACAGAAAATATATTAAACAAAATCATAGAAGAAAACTTTCCCAACCTAAAGAAAGATATGCCTATGAAGATACAAGAAGCTTACAGAACACCAAATAGACTGGACCCCCCAAAAAAAGTCCCCTTGCCACATAGTAATCAAAACACTAAACATACAGAGTAAGCTAAGAATATTAAGAGCTGCAAAGGAAAAAGGCCAAGTAACATATAAAGGCAGACCTATCAGAATTACACCTGACTTTTCATTGGAGACAATAAAAGCCAGAAGATCATAGTCAAACATTATGCAGACATTAAGAGACCATGGATGCCAGCCCAGACTACCCAGCAAAACTTTCAATCACCATAGAAGGACAAAACAAGATATTCTATGACAAAACCAGATTTAATCAATACCTAGCAACAAATCCAGCCCTACACAAAGTACTAGAAGGAAAACTCCAACCCAAGGAAGTTGGCTACACCAACAAAAACACAGAGAATTGATGGTCTCATAGCAGCAAATCCCAACGAAGGGAAAAACGCACAAATTAGCCGGGCAGGGGTGGCTCACGCCTTTAATCCCAGGCAGAGGCAGATGGATCTCTGTGAGTTCGAGGCCAGCCTGGTCTACAAGAGCTAGTTCCAGGACAGGAACCAAAAGCTACGGAGAAACCCTGTCTCAAAAATAAAAAACAAAACAAAACAAAACAAAAAAAACCCACAAAATTAACATCTCCAACAATGAAAACTAAATTAACAGGAGACAGCAATCACTGGACATTAATATCACTTAATATAAATGGACTCAACTCACCTATAAAAAGGCACAGGCTAACAGATTGAATACAAAAACAGAATCCTTCCCTCTTCTGCATACAAGAAACACACCTTAACTTCAAAGACAGACATTGTCTCAGAGTAAAGGGCTGGGAAAAAAATATTCCAATCAAATGGACCTAAGAAACAAGCAGGTGTAGCTATCCTAATATCTAACAAAATAAACGTCTAACTAAAATCAATCAAAAGAGACAAAGAAGGACATTTCATATTAGTCACAGGAAAAATCCATCAAGAGGAAATCTCAATACTAAACATGTATGCCCCAAAACAAGGGGGCCCTCATATGTAAGAGAAACACCACTAAAGCTTAAACCATACATTAAACTCCACACACTAGTAGTGGGAACTTCAACACTCCCCTCTCACCACTGGACAGGTCAATCAGACAAAAAATGAACAGAGAAATAAGGGAACTAACAGATGTTATGACTCAAATGGACTTAACAGACATCTATAGAATATTCTGGTTTTTTTTAGATATTTTTTATATTTATTTATTTATTTATTATTTATACAGTATTCTGTCTGCTTGTATGCCTGTATACCAGAAGAGGGCGCCAGACCTCATTACAGATGGTTGTGAGCCACCATATGGTTGCTGGGAATTGAACTCAGGACCTTTGGAAGAGCAGGCAGTGCTCTTAACCACTGAGCCATCTCTTCAGCCCTCTATAGAATATTCTATCCAAACAAAATAGAACATACCTTCTTCTCAGCACCTCATGGAACATTTTCAAAAATTGACCACATACTCAGTAACAAAACAAACCTCTACAAATACAAAAAAATTGGAATAACCCCATGTATCTTATCAGATCACCATGATTTAAAACTAGAAGTCAACAGCAATACTAATTCCAGAAAGCCCACAAACACGTGGAAATTAAATAATGTTCACCTAAATTATCAATGGGTCAAGGAAGAAATAAAGAGAGAAATTAAAGATTTCTTAAAATTCAATGAAAATGACCACACAACATACCCAAATTTATAGGACACAATGAAAGTAGTATTAAGAGGAAAGTTCAACGCACTAAATGTCTAAATGTCTACATAAAGAAGCTGGAAAAAATCCCACACTAGTGAATTAACAGAACATTTGAAAACTTTAGAACAAAAAGAAGCAAACTGACCAATGAGAACTAGATGGCAGGAAATAGTCAAATTGAGGGCTGAAATCAGCAAAATAGAAACAAAGAAAACAATACAAAAAAAAATCAACGAGACAGGGGCTGGAGAGATGGCTCAGAGGTTAAGAGCATTGCCTGCTCTTCCAAAGGTCCTGAGTTCAATTCCCAGCAACCACATGGTGGCTCACAACCATCAGTAATGGGGTCTGGTGCCCTCTTCTGGCCTGCAGGCATACACATAGACAGAAATAAATATTTAAAAAAATTTAATGAGACAAAGATTTGGTTCTTCGAGAAAATCAACAAAATGGACAAACCTTTATCCAAACTAACCAAAAGGCAGAGAGAGAATATCCAAATTAATAAAATCAAAAATGAAAAGGGGGACATAATAACAGACACGGAGGAAATACAGAGAATCATCAGGTCATATTTCGAAAACCTGATCTCCACAAAATTGAAAAACTCCCAGCCATCACACTGAGATCAGGAACAAGACAAGGTTGTCCACTCTCTTCATATCTATTCAGTATAGTTCTTGAGGTACTAGCTAGAGCAATAAGATACCAAAGGAGATTAAGGGGATATAAATTGAAAAAAAAGGTCAAACTTTAACTATTTGCTGATGATATGATACTTTATATAAGCAACCCCAAAAATTCTATCAAGGAACTCTACAACTCATAAACACTTTCAGTAATGTAGCAGGATACAAGATTAACTTAAAAAAAAAAACAAACTCAGTAGCCCTCCTGTACATAGATGACAAAAGGCTAAAAAAGAAATCACAGAAACATCACCTTTCATAATAGCCACAAGTAGAATAAAATATCTCAGAGTAACTGTAACCAAACAAGTGGAAGACTTGTATGACAAAAACTTTAAATCTTTGAAGAAAGAAATTGAAGAAGACACCAGAAAGTGGAAAGATCTTCCATGCTCTTGGGTAGGTAGAATTAACATAGTAAAAATGGCAATCTTACCAAAAGCAATCAGCAACAGATTCAATGCAATGCCCATCAAAATCCCAGAAAAATTCTTCAAAGACCTCAAAAGAACGGTATTCAACTTCATATGGAAAAGCAAAAAACCCAGGATAGCCAAAACAGTCCTGTACAATAAAGGAACTACTGGAGGCATCACAATCTCTGACTTCAAACTCTACTACAGAGCTACAGTACTGAAAACAGACTGATATTGGCATAAGAACAGACAGGAGGACCAATGGAACTGAACAGAAGACCCAGATATCGATCCACACATCTTCAAACCCCCAAATTTTGACAAGGAAGCAAAAAATGTCAAATGGAAAAAAGAAAGCATTTTTAACAAATGGTGCTGGCATAACTGGATATCAACATGTAGAAGAATGAAAATAGACCCATACCTATCACCATGCACAAAACTCAAGTCCAAATGGATCAAAGACCTCAACATAAAGCCAGCCACACTGAACCTTATAGAAGAGAAAGTGGGAAGTACACTTGAACGCATTGGCACAGGAGACCACTTCCTAAATATAACCCCAGCAGCACAGACATTGAGAGAACAATTAATAAATGGGACCTACTGAAACTAAAAAGCTTCTGTAAAGCAAAGGATACAGTCAACAAAACAAAACAACAGCCTACAGAATGGGAAAAGATCTTCACTAATCCCACATCAAAAGTCTGATTTCCAAAATATACAAAGAACTCAAGAAATTTGTCATCAAAAGAACAAATAATCCAATAAAAAATAGAGTACAGACCTAAACAGAGAACTCTCAACAGAGGAATCTAAAATGGCTGAAAGACACTTAAGGAAATGTTCAACACCCTTAGCCATCAGAGAAATGCAAATCAAAACAACTCTGAGATTCCATCTTACACCTGTCAGAATGGCCAAAATCAAAAACACTGATGACAACTTATGCTGGAGAGGTTGTGCGGAAAAAGTGAACACTTCTGTATTGCTGGTGGGAATGCAAGCTGGTACAGCCCCTTTGGATGTCGGTGTGGCGATTTCTCAGAAAATTAGGAAGCAACCTTCCTCAAGACCCAATAATACCACTTTTGGGTATATATCCAAAGGCTGCTCAATTGTGCCACAAAGACATGTGCTCAACTATGTTTATAGCAGCATTGTTTGTCATAGTCAGAACCTGTAAACAACCTAAATGCCCCTCGACCAAAGAATTAATAAGGAAAATGTGGTACATTTACACAGTGGAGTACTACACAGCAGAAAAAAATGACATCTTGAATTTTGCATGCAAATGGATGGAGCTAGAAAACATTATTTTGAGGTAACCCAGACCAAGAAAGACAATTATCACATGTACTCACTCACAAGTGTTTTTTAAACATAAAGCAAAGAAAACCAGTCCACAAATAACAATTCCAGAGAACTTAGACAACAATGAGGACCCTAAGAGAGACATATGTAGATCTAATCTACATGGGAAGTAGAAAAAGACAAGATCTCCTGAGTAAATTGGGATCGTGGGGACCTTAGGAGAGGGTTTAAGGGGAGGGGAAAGGTAAGGAGGGGAGCAGAGAAAATTGTAGAGCTCAATAAAAATAAAAATAATTCAAAAAAATTTTTTTAAAGCAGAGAGTGGCAGTATGTGTCTATACCTCGGCACTGGGAAGCGGAGAAAGGTGGGTGGCAACCAGCCCAGCAGAAATGGTTGCAGTTCCAGGTTCAGGGAGTGGAGACACCCCACCGTGCCCTCTGGGCGATACACAGACCCACACAGCCACAAGCGTGGCTGCCTAGGCTGCATTGTAAGATTCTCCTTCACGCTGGCAGACGAACAGAAACACAAAGAAAGTTGTTGATTCTACTTCACCCACTTCGTGGTCCAGCGTTAGATTATACAACAGGCATATCTGGGCGGGCCTCACACCTTGACAACAATCTCTCATGTCTACTGTATTTCTGCACGGCAGGCCTCGGGTCAATCATTTCATAAGCATTACGTCACTCATCTTTGCCCCACCCTTTCGCAGGAAAGGAAACCCAAGCTCAGGGAAGTGACCCACCCAGTAGCTAGTGTCCACCCTCAGGTCTGCCGCAACCCTGTGCTGTAGGGCTCCGTGGGGGTCCCCAGAGGGCAGACTGGCTCAGCCTGGCCCCCGCCCCGTCCAGGTGACAGTCTGACCTATGAGGTGAAGAACCAGGGGAATGTGGAGGAAGAGGAAGCCCTGGACGAATGGATCGAGGTGATGGAGAAAGTGCTGCCTCTGTCCCTCATGGCCACCAAAGGAGGCATCGAGTCTCTCATCTCTCTTTGCTCCACTCTCATTGAAGAACAAAAGAAAAGGACACAAAGTAGGTTCTGGGAGCCCCTCGGAGACCCGGGTGGGGATGGGCTGGATGCCGTCTCAGGGGAATCTTCAGGGTCTGCCCTTCCTCCATATCACACATGCAGCAGACAGCAGAGGAGGAAGCCAGGGTGCAGAGCTGGGGTGTGCGACCACGCTGGTCACAAAGCTGTTCTGAGCTGCACTGCACAGGTTGATCTCTCAGAGAACCTGGGTTCGATTCCCAGCTGTCTGTAACTCCAGTTCCAGGATGTCTGGTGCCCTCTTCTGGCCTCTACAGGCACTACATGTACATGGTGCACAGACCAAAACACTGATATCTATAAAGTAAAAAAATTTTTAAGTATAAGTAAGGAGCCAAGGGATGGTGGCACACGCCTTTAATCCCAGCACTCGGGAGTCAGAGGCAGGTGGATCTCTCTGAGTTTGAGGCCAGCATGGCGTACAGAGCAAGTGCCAGGACAGATTCCAAAGCTACACAAAGAAACCCTGTCTTGTAGGGGGGTGGGCGTGGGGGGTGGTGGCACATGCCTTTAATCCCAGCACTCGGAAGGCTGAGGCAGGTGAATCTCTCTGAGTTCGAGGCCAGCCTGGTCTACAGAGCTAGTTCCAGGACAGGCTCCAAAGCTACAGAGAAACCCTGTCTCGAAAAACCAAACCAAAACCAAACCAAACAAAACAAAAAAAAGAAACCCTGTCTTGAAAAACAAACAAACAAACAAAAAGATATAGGTAGGAGTGAGGTGAAAGGGGCTTTTAAGTACTCCCTGGAGCTGTGGCCTCCCTCATACAGGTTCTGGGAAAAAAGGCCTAAATTTGCAAATTTATAGGCAGAGCTTGAGGAACATCCTTTCCTTCTCCATCCCAGCTGCCAAGCCAGGGTTTGGTAGGCTTTGTCTGGTAGCTCCTCTGGAGCCTTCCTGATTTTGGATTCTCCTAAGCTGGTCAGTAACCAGCCTGACTAAACCTTGGCATTTTGCTCCTACCCACACCAGACTGGCCCCAGGTAACCTCCTGCATTTTGTAGGTGAGGGTCCTGAAGCTCAGAGACTTCAGGAGGGGCCACAGGAAAACTGACGGCAGAACCCAGTCCCTTGCTTTGGTTAGTCACACTCGAGAGCGTGGCCTTTGGAGTGCGATTTCAACTTGAATCCCACCTCTACCAGTTTGGGGCTGTATAGCTTTGGGATTTTTGGTTTTGTTTTGTTTTTCAAGACAGAGTTTTTCTATGTAGCCTTAACCGTCCTGGACCTAGTCCTGTAGACCAGGCTGCTCTTGAACTCACAGAGATCCGCCTGCCTCTGCTTCCCCAGTGCTGGTTTAAAGGTTTGCGCCACCACTGCCCAGCTGGGCATTTTTTTTATCTCTATGAATCTGCTTTTTCATATGTAAAATGAGGAGGGCATTATCTACCTCCAGGGTTGGGGAGAGGTGTGCAGGGGCTATGAAATGTCTGACACCATGCTTGGAACAGTCCAGGCTTAATAAACAGCAGCTAGTGTTAGCATTTCCCTGAATCCTTTTGGACAAGTTCATTATCATTATCAACTAAGTGACACTGAAGCTGTATATGGTGGCTCATCCTCTAATGCTAGCACTTCGGATGCAAAGGCAGGAGGATCTCTATGAGTTCCTGTCCAGCCTGATCTACAGAGTGAGTTCCAGGACAGCCAGGGCTATTTAGAAAAACTCTGTCTCAAAAGAAACAAAATTGAGTGAAGTTGAATGTAGCAGGCGGAAGAAGTGGAAAACAGAGACTATCTGTCCCATTATCTTCACCACGCTGGATCTTGAAGTATAGTTATTTGTATACTTATTTCAAGAGTGTAATTTGTGCAGTTTGTGTGTAGGCCAGAGATTAATACTGGGAGTCTTCCTCAGTTAGTCCCCGCCTTATTTTTTGAGATAGTCTTTCACTGAACCAAGAGCTTTCCAGTGGGCTGCACTGGTTGACCAGAAAGCCCAGGGATTCCCTGTTATAGGAGGCTGCTTGTTTGTTCCTGGCTGCTCAGCCCCAAAATAACCACACAGAAACTGTATTCATTAAATCAATGCTTGGCCTATTAGCTCTAGCTTCTTATTGACTAGCTCTTACATCTCAATTTAACCTATTAATCTGTGTATCACCACGTAGCTGTGACCTACCAGCAAGGTTCCAGCTTGTCTGTCCCGAGCTGCAGCTCCATGGCTTCTCTTTGACTTTGCCTACTCTCTCTATATCTTCTCCAGCCTAGCTATATTCTGTTAAGCCATTGGCCAAAAGCAGCTTCTTTATTAACCAATGGTATACAGAGGGGAATCGCACATTACCTCCCCTTTCCTGTCTAAATGAAATGGAAGGTTTTAACTTTAACATAGTAAAATTACATATAACAAAACAGGTATCAAGCAAGAGTTACAGTTACAACATGTATATCTACTTTATCTTTTATCATAACTAAGGAAACTATAACTATCTGTTCTTCAACTTCATCAAAGACTGCAGAATGATATAATATTACCTAAGTAAACAAGAAATAAGAAAACTCTAGAAATGACAGAGACATCTCGCTGCCTGGGAAGTCACCCAAAGTTCTTCTGTAACATTGCAGGCACCCATCTTCAGCCTTCAGGCCCATAGTATCCGGCAGACTTTTACATGAAGCAGGAAATTTCAAAGACAGTTCCACCTATACTGGCAGTTTGTCATTCACTTTCTTCTGTATCCTGCATAATGTCTGGCAGACTCTTTCATGAAGCAGGAACTCCGAAGGACCATCTCACCTTCTTTTTTTTGTTTTTTTGCTTTTTCTGTGGTTTTGGAACTCACAGAGATCCACCTGCCTTAAGAGCAGCATCTCACCTTCTTTAGGCAAGTTCAGCAGTCATTTTTCTGTGGGTCCTGCATGTCCAGTTCATACAGCATAACATCAAGAAGTCCAGACAAGAGCAGTTTCTTACCAAAATGGCTAAACAACTCCATAAGAATCCTCTTCAAGGGCGGTGGTGGCACACGCCTTTAATCCCAGCACTTGGGAGGCAGAGGCAGGCAGATCTCTGTGAGTTCGAGACCAGCCTGGTCTACAAGAGCTAGTTCCAGGACAGGCTCCAAAACCACAGAGAAACCCTGTCTCGAAAAACCAAAAAAAAAAAAAAAGCCTCTTCAGTGCCCATCTTCCTCA
Organism: Microtus ochrogaster; assembly: GCF_000317375.1. Lineage (NCBI taxonomy): Eukaryota > Metazoa > Chordata > Mammalia > Rodentia > Cricetidae > Microtus > Microtus ochrogaster. The sequence continues at coordinate 5,442,260 of NC_022017.1, forward strand.
TGAAGTTATTGGTGCTGCCAGGAATAGATATATCTCATTGGCATGAAAAGTCCTAAGTTCTTAAAACGTTTTAAATACCATATTCTGAAGGTCTCTGAAAAATTTAAAGAATACCTATATAACTGAAATCTCTCTATATATATCTAGAAAAATCTAACTAACATGACTACACACTTAACTATTATAGATGATTATACTAACCATCATGATGATTATCTATTAACCTGTATTTCTTAATTGTACATTACATTCTTAAATGAGCTGCCTCAACATAATACCTTAATCAAGAGCAGATATATACATATAACAAGATTGACTTTAAATTTGTATCAGTAAACTAAGATCCATACCAATGCAAAGTATCCATCTCTATATCCTATCCCCCTTTAAATGCAAACAAACATTTATAAACAATCATTTAGGAAATTTGGCTGTAGTTCTCTCCAAACTGCTTCTTGCTTTTTGCTGGGTGAAGTAATTTTTGGGGGATGTTTGTGGGAACTTTTCAGGGGGTCTTGATCCATCAAACCACATTAGTCTGGAAGGAATCCATAGGTTCTCATCTTCTGTGTTAACAAAAGAAGAACCTCTTTTCCAGAGCAACATATTCTTAGACCCATATTTTGAAGTCAAGATGGCTTGAAGGTACATATGTTGGTTTAGCTTAGCAGCCTATACAATGAAATGCCTCTCTGCACTTAGCTCCTTCACAGTCAAAAAATTCAAAGAAAGCACAATAATATACATAATCCAGACTCTCTGTGTATTTTCCATCTTTGTGTGGCTTATTTTTCTTACTCTATTACTTCTTCTACAGGTTTAATCTGACTCTTTAAAGACTTTTAATTTTTTAAATAACCATTTACTTCCTTTTATAAATGTCTATATTTTTTTCTCTCCCAAGCCTTGTACATTTATCCAACCCTGTGACCAATTTAGAGGTCTTTTTTTTATCTGAATCTGTCTTTATTGTTGCATCTGTAATTATTTTCTGACCAGAAGCACTTCATTTTTTTTAAGATTTATTTATTTATTATACAACATTCCTTCTGTATATGCTTGCATGCCAGAAGAGGGCACCAGATCTCATTATAGATGGCTGTGAGACACCATGTGGTGGCTGGGAATTGAACTCAGGACCTCTGGAAGAGCAGTCAGTGTTCTTAACCTCTGAGCCATCTTTCCAGCCCCCAGAAGCACTTCTTAAAATGCTGAGCTGGGGCCTGACTAGGACCAAGGTTGCTTTGCCTTTTGGTCTGTTCACTGCCTCTGAGACTGCCAGGTGTGAGCCACACTCACCACCTCAACTCTGGTAACCAGTTGGCCCGTACTGCCACCAAGTAACTTGCAGCAAGCTGCCCATAAACCCCATTCAAGTGTTCTGCCTCCTGGGAAGCACAGCCCATGAAGCTGCCACTTTGAAACCGTGCTTTTCTTTTCTTCTGCTGAATCAGGACGAACTCTCTTAAAGGAGCTGCAGAAAAGCAAATTGCAGCTAAACAACTTCTTCTTCTCTTTCTTTCTTTCTTTCTTTCTTTCTTTCTTTCTTTCTTTCTTTCCTTCTTTTTCTGTCTAGAATTCCTTTCCAAGCATTCTCAGGTTTTATGTGGATTTAGCTAGCACATGTTGGAGTGCCAATTTGGTGTAGAAGACCACTTGTTTGTTTCCAGCTGCTCAACCCCAAAATAACCACACAAAAATTGTATTAATTAAATCAATGCTTGGCCTGTTTGCTCTAGCTTCTTATTGGCTAGCTCTTACATCTTAATTTAACCCATTCCTGTTCATCTGTGTATCACCACGTGGCTGTGGTTTACCGGCAAGGTTCCATCCAGTGTCTGTCTCTGGCAGGGTTTTATGGCTTCTCTTTACTCCGCCTTCTTTCTCACAGCATTCAGTTTAGTTTTCCCCTGCCTAGCTCTGTTCTGCCCTACGATATAGGCCCAAAGCAGTTTCTTTATTAATCAGTGGTAATCACAGCATACAGAGGGGAATCCCATATCAATTCCTGTCTCTGCCTCTCTAGTAAGGGGGTGATGGATGTGCCTAGCATGTGATGCTTTTTATGTTGGTGCTGGGGATCTAAACTTAGGCTCTTGTGCTTATACAGTAAGTCTTTACCAACTGACCATCTCTTCAGCCTTTAGGGCAAAAGCTGTGTCTTTTTTGTTTGTTTTGTATTGTATTGGTTTTTTTTTTTTTTGAGACAAGATTTCTCTGTGTAGCCCTGCTGTCCTAGAACTCTCTCTGTAGACCAGGCTGGCATCAAACTCACAGAGATTATCCTGTCTCTGCCTCCCAAGTGCTGGATTTAAAGGCATCCACCAGGGCTGGAGAGATGGCTCAGAGGTTAAGAACATTGCCTGCTCTTCCAAAGGTCCTGAGTTCAATTCCCGGCAATCACATGGTGGCTCACAACCATCTGGAATGAGGTCTGGTGCCCTCTTCTGGCCTGCATACATACACACAGACAGAATATTGTACACATAATAAATAAATATTAAAAAAAAAGAAAAAGAAAATAAAGGCATCCACCAACAACCAGCATCTTATTTTTCTCATGGGGATTATTATTATTTTTTTTTTTTTTGGTTTTTCGAGACAAGGTTTCTCTGTGGTTTTGGAGCCTGTCCTGGAACTAGCTCTGTAGACCAGGCTGGTCTCAAACTCACAGAGATCCGCCTGCCTCTGCCTCCCAAGTGCTGGGATTAAAGGCGTGCGCCACCACCGCCCGGCCCTCATGGGGATTATTTATTAAGCATTTACTTAATACTTTACTTGGCCTCAAATGTGTATACTCTAAGCATTAGAATCTATGGTTGTTCCCATTTTTCCAACGAGGAAACTGAGGCACTAAGGAGGTAGGAAATGTACCTGAAGCAAATGGCACAGAATCGATTTGGATACAAGTGACTTGGTCTCAGAATCCTGACTCCCAGGCTCATATGGCTTGTCTGAGTGCTGGCAAGATGCTCGGTTGAGCTCAGCATCTCTAAGCACCACATGTGCTCTTGCCTCGCATCCAAAGCCAGCCCCTGTCTTCTTGCCAGTGGTGCTTGAGAAGATGCTCCAAGATGGTCATTGCACCAGCCCTATACACAGGAACTACGAAGATGTATGATCATGACCAGCCCTGGAGTGCAGATCTGTCACTGGGGTTGCACACAGCAAACAATCTGTGCTTACAATATCTTCTTGGGATGAAGGTCCAATGTGATTTCCCCATATAGGCAGAGAAGGTTATTCAAGAGTAACCTGTGAGGGGCCGTAACAGATGGTCTGTATGCAGAGTTCAGAGGTAACATGAGACGGACAGGAGACTTCTGAGTGGGGCTGAGGGTTTTGGGTGTTAAGGAGCCAAACATGGACTTTGAACCTGGAAAGGGGCAAGATTAGAAAAGCAACTTCTTATGAGGGGTAGGTTGAACTGAGTGGTGCCTGGCAACTAGTCCAGGCCCTTCGGGCTCTGCAGGCACTGTGCAGCTGGTAGGCCTAAGGCTAGGCCTGAGGCAATCTCAGGCCCTCGGGGTGTCTCCTCACAACAGCCTTCTGGCTCACACAGTCAGCTCCTTATTCTTGTCTGTCCCAAAGAGGGGTGGGTAAGAATTCTGGCTGGGCAGGTTCTGGAGAGTCAGTACACTTCTTTCCTGGTGGGCTTGCTCCTGTTATGGGAGCCTGCTACCTTTTTCCTCTCTATCTTCCAGTGTCCAAACATAACTTCTGGCAGGACTGGCGAGAGAGAAACCCACAAAATTCCTCGCACCTCCCTGAGCCGCTGAGCCCAGAGCAGATGCTCCAAGATAAGAACACTACCTGCACAAAGGTCTCAGAGGTGAAGTCCATGCTGCAGGAGCTCCTTGACTCTGCCATGTTCAACAAAGGGGAGGTCAAGGCCATCAGGTACATGTCTACTGTGGTGGAGAACCTCAGCAAGGCCTTGATCCTGCAGCACAAGGAGAACAAGAGTCTGGAGATAAAATACAAACACCTGCAGGGGGAGATGACCAAAGAGCTCAGCAGCCAGAGGCTGTGCTTCCAAAAATCTATCCAAGTCCTGGAGAGCAAAAGGGATGCCCTGCTAAAGCAGGTAGAGGTTCTGGGGGGCAAATACCATGACCTCCTCATGATCAAGCATGCCCTGGAATTCCAGCTGAAGACGGTTCAGTCTGCTGCTGCTCTAGAAGAACCCGTGGAGGTTTTTGTTGATGCCCCAGAACCCCCGGAGAAGGAGACTTTTCCAGAGAAAGGTATAGCCCTGGAAAAAGCCCACCAGAAGCTCAAGGAGGAGAAACAGCTGTTTTCCCCCTTTTCCCCAAGCCGCCTGGCGAAGGCCTGGGATAGCAGCACCACACCTGCACAACCACCACTCTCCGCCGCGGTCGCAGATTCAAGGAGCAAGGATGTGTTCACTGCCCACACCGAACACCTCGAACCCGTGCTGCTGCACTCAGAGGCCCCCACGTTCCCTACACGATGGGAAAAACTGGTTGAAGAGGCCCCAGAACGTGAAGGCAAAGACCAGGAGGACCGCTTCCAAGAGATGGATGAAGTCCAAAACAAGTCCTATCCGGGGAAGTGTCTGTCCCCAGGAAGCTCCAGGAGGACGGTTTTGGAGAGCCACATGGAGCACTGGGAGGAAGAACTCAGCTGGGAGACGAGGAGGCAGCAGTGGCTGCAGGAAGAGGAGATGTGGCTCCAGCGGCAGAAGAAGTGGGCCTTGCTGGAGCAGGAGCACCAGGAAAAGGTACGGCAGTGGGAGGCAGAGGCAGCTGCCAGGCAGCAATGGCAGAGACTCATCCAGCCGGAAGAGGAGACAGGGAGCCCCAGGAAGTCCTCCGGGGAGCAGCGGAAAGGCAGTTCCGAGAAGCTGATCTTCATGACCACTAACCGATGGAGGAACCTGGAGAAGTCAGAAACATCATCAGCACCTCCCCCGAACAGGACACAGTCTGCTCGCCAGAGCAGGAGGTCCCATTTACCCATGTCTGCACACACCCAGCAGCCTGGCCAGGGAAATCAGAGGACCCTGAACTCGGCTGAGTCGAAGCAAACATCATGGACCTGCCAGGTTTCTAATAAACCCAAGAAATGCGCTTCTTTTCCCATCACTGGCACGTCCATCCGAAGGGTGAGCCGCTCCTCTTTGCAGAAAGCCCCAGTAACCTCTAAGGACAAGGTGTACCACCTAAACATGGAGGGCCAGTTGAAGAACCTGCAGATCCTGGGTAGCTCAGAGTCAGAGCTGCTACTGCCACAGTACCTGCGCAGCAAGGCCCTGGAGGTCACCGCTGTCGCCATGGAGCTGAGTGTCCTTAGGCTGCAATGCCTGTGCAGGAAGTACATCCATTACAGACGCTTCCAGAGCCTCCGGTAGGTGCCCAGCAAACAGCCGGCACCCACCTGGCATCCACGCGTAGCCACTGCAAAACGGGGTAGGGCCAATGGGCAGGAAAGCCATGGGGGGACTCCCCCAGGTCTCCTAGCAAAGGGGACTAACAAAGACTGTTTAGTAGCAGGCCTTGGGCAACACTCGAAGGTGTAGGAGCATCTCTGTGTTGTTTTCCTGATAGTGGACTTTCCCTCCAAACCCACTCACTCTTCCCGTCTCCAACTCCTAGCTTCCTGTCCTGCACTCAATACCGTTTGCTTGACTTTTCCCTTCCAGCCCCGGGTTCCTCCCTCACGCCACCTCCCACCGCCCTGCTCCTTCTCACATACCCATTCCTTTCCCCCTCAAGAATTAACAAAGTGGAGGCCTCTCTCTAGTCAGCCGGCTTGAAGGAAAGAGGAAACCCCTCCACCAGCTAAGTCACTTCTCTGTCTTCCCAGACAAGAAGTAATCAAACATATAGGAGCCATTCGACAAATGAGGGTCACCTATAAGGCCCAGAACCTCTACGTCTTCCTGGAAAACATCGACCGCCAGCAAAACCTCAGGCTGCAGGCCTGGACAGACAAGCAGAAGGACCTGGAGGAGAAGCACCGGGAGTGTTTGCAAACCATGGCCACCGTGTTCCCTAAGGTGGGCCTCCTGTCCTGCCACCTAGCCAGTGAGGGGGTGCAGTGTGGGGGCCCGTGGGGTGATGGGAAAGGAGAGGGCGTGTGAGAGCCTCTGGGCCGGAGTACGAGGGAAAGCCGCTGTGGACTGTATAAATACAGGGAGCTGTGTGAGAAGGGGGAGCTGAGGCCTGCAGTCCCCCTCAGAACTGGGATTTTCCCTGCTCCCTTCAGCTCTGGTTGCCATGCAGGCCTGAGGCACAAAGGGGCCCAGCTTGGCCTCCGCCTTGCAGATTCATCCTTGTTGGCTCTTCCACTCAGGTCAGTAGGCCTTCATGACACGCACCTTTTTAGCCACCGTGCAGGCCTTGAGGGCGTCTTTGCCTGGAATCTGCCCTACTTTCTAGTCCTTTCTAGTGGATAGGCTAGCGCCCTCCTATGCAGCCCAAGCAGGCTACTTTGCAGCGCCACTCTGTATCCTTTTGGTTTGGATGCTGCTTAGAGCCCCAAATCATCCTGAGTTCGGCTTATTGTCCTTCTCTCGCTGGCAGAATCTCTCTGTCTTCAGTTTCGCAGTTTCACCGTGCACCTGGTATGGGCCTATTTTTGGTGACTTTATTGAGCATTTAGTCCACCACTTCAATTTGGAAACTTAAATCCTTTGGTTCTAGCACATTTTCTTAAACTATACAGTAGTTCGGGTGGGATCTGCTGGCCATGGGGAGGCCGGCACAGCTAACCTGTGGCCCTCGTGACCCGTGACCCGGCAGAGCTAGCAATGTGGAGGCCCAACACAAACCATCATGCTAATTAAAACATTTAGAGGGCCTCTTTATGTGCGTGCGTGCGTGCATGTGTGTGTGTGTGTTTGTGTGTGCGCGCGCACGTGGTTCTAGAGTGTGACTCTGTCATGTCACAATGTCATAAGGCTGGACATGCCTATCTGGTTTTTCATTTCTCCGGGGGCTTTGTGATAAATATTGTTAACGTGTTTGTGGGTTTATTTACGCTGAGTTTTATTGTGTATGTTTAGGAAAGAGTAGTCCATAGAATGAAATAAGATGCCTGTTGTAAAACGGTTACTGTAGTAAAATGAATGAACATATCCACTGAAGCAAGACAGATACAGGGAATTGTAAGCACATGGGAATCCAATGCGACTAACATTGTGTCCATTCCCGCTGTAAACCTGACCAAAACTCCAGGTGCAGCCATAGCGGCTCTGGCCTGCTTTATCACATTCCAGTCCCGCTGAGGCCCTGCTGGAGCTGACCTATCACCTCACTTACCCCAAAGGGGTGGGGTCTGAGCAACCCTTGGAGATGTGATTTGGGAGTCACCAGAATAGTGCTCATGGCTAATGTTAGTACTTCCTTGAAACTTTCCCTTGAGAAGCTCGCGTGCTTCCTGGGCCTCTCATTCTTTCCCAGAGTACCGATTTTTCTCTTAACTCCCATGCTTAAAATCTACATTTAAAATGTCTTTTGATAAACTCACTCTCTGAGAAGCCGTATTCATGATTGGGTATGTTTTTCTTCTTTTCTTGAATTTCTTTCTTTCCTTTTCTTTTCTCTTCTTTTTTTTCCCCTTTCCTTTTTTAAGGCAAGGTTTCTGTGTTGCCCTGGCTGTCCTGGAACTCACTTTGTAGACCAGATTGGCCTTGAACTCAGAGATCTGCCTGCCTCTGCCTCCCAAGTGCTGGCATTTTTTAAGAAAACTCCAACCCTGCTCATACTGGCTAGTCCTGAAATTCCTGTTTGTGAAGAAGGCAGGCATCTTGCATTTGCCTAAACCAAAATCCCTTAAAAATGCAGGTAACTCTTTTTTTTCTTTTTAAGATTTATTGATTTATTGTGTATACAACCTTCTGCCTCCATGTTTGCCCACATGCCAGAGGAGGGCACCAGATTTCAGTACAGATGGTTGTCAGCCACCCTGTGGTTCCTGGGAATTGAACTCAGGACCTCTGGAAGAGCAGCCAGTGCTCCTAACCTCTGGGCCATCTCTCCAGCTCCCTGCAGGCAACTCTTCTGCAGGCTGCTGGGGAAGACAGAGCAGAGCTATGCGTCTGTCTCCTCACAAGGACCATATCATCTCACGTAATGACCTATCTTTCCCTCTGTGGCAAAAGTAACTATAATCTATCCAGTTGGCAAAAATCCTGAATATGATCCCCTGTTATTAACTATAGCCTCGTGCTATATTTAACATCTTTTGTTACTGGAATTTTTAGGGTACAGGCCAGGTCTCTGGCAGCGCTGACAAGCTGGGCTTGATCACCCTTCCTTGAGATGCTAATTAAAGAGAAAGTAACAGAGAAAAGCAGAGAGAGGTTTATTGTTGTGACCACACTGGGGGAAGGATCAGAGAAAGGGTCTCTCGCTGGTCTGGCTGGGGCACTGTGGTGGGCTCTAGATTTAAACAGAGCCCAGAGGTCTGCAGAAGTAAATACCCGGTTCTGATCAAGATGCCCCCCCATCCCAGACCATCTTGCTCTATCCGTCAGCCTTGAAGTCTCCTCCTGGGGAATCCCAGGGCTTTAGATCTCCCCTGCCCCTTGCACGAGGTTCCTGGGGAAGTCTAACTCCTTGGGGACTGTTTCTTCAAGAACCGGGTAAAACATCTTACAATTGCAGCCGGAGCTATTCATTCATGCTTTCTACTTCGTCCTTCCGTCTACCTCCCCACTTCCTGGTCCACACCCCAACTTTGGTAACTACTGTTTTATTTTTTACCTCGATATATTTGACATGTTTTCTTTTGGATCCCACATAGACCGTCTTTCTGTGTCTGCTTATTTCACTCAGCACACAGCACATTGGGGTAAACCATGGGAGTTTCCTTTCTTCTCTTTTGTCCATTGTCCAGATTCTTTACAACAAAGGAGGAAGTAGGAACTGCCCCAGCAAATAGGAATGAAGGAAACTACCATGTGCTGAGGACCTGGGTTTCTAGTCAAAGGGCCTTAGCCGCTCCTCAACCCAGAGCCCAGCAGGGTCAGTGGCAATCAGGCAAGACTTCCTCCCATCCTAGAGAGGCCTCCTTTCCCATCTTCCTCATGCCTTCTGCTGGCTTCTCTAGTTCCAGCAAGAGTGGAACATCCACCTGAACGTCCCTGTGGCCAACTCTGCCAAGCCAGGGAAAAGCAAGTCACCTCCAGTCTTACTCCAGAGAGTCCGGTCCGGTGGTGCCACCAACAAGCAACCTCCTCTACCCAAGCAGCACCGGGAATCTGTGCCCTTGCGGATAGCTGGGTAGGTGTTGGCAGGCTGAGATGAGAAGGGGGAGGGAGCAGGGGCAGCCTGGGGAGGCAGCAGCAAGTGAGGACAAACCTCAGCAGCTTCAAGGCCTGTCTGCTCAGTTCCCCTGACCAGCTCTGGGTTCAGATCCAGAGACGGAATGTGTATGATAACATGTGGTTTTGTGGGGATAGCCTGACTAATTCTGAGAAAATACAGGGGGAAAACCTCTATTTCTACTCTGGGCACGTTGACCCAGTATCTACCATTGGTCTGTCTATGTAAATAAGCCTAATTCTTCCCACCGTGTGGCCTCCAAAGGCCACGCTGAGCTTCTGAACAGCCAAGATGCCTCCCGTGACCTCCTACCCCAATGGGACCTGTTCAGAGCTTCAGCCCCAGGGCGTGTGCCTGGAAGCGGAGCCTCAGGAACTAAGACATAGATCCTACGTTGGGGAGGTAAGGGTGACACAGAGGCCTTGGACCTTGTGGCTCCTCAGCCTATTCCCGTGTCTCTTCGTCTCTCCTGATACTGTCTGTGCGCTTCCATCCCCAGCCAACAAGGGAACCAGATGGAAGCCGTATGGAAGATGGATGTGTCCTCTTCAAGTCACCCAATAGAAAAGAAGACCCCCGCAAGCCTGCCCTGGGAACAGCTAGGGGGTTACCCAGATATCCCTAGGCTATTGGCGGTAGATGAGCATCCCCCCTACCACAGAAGCTCAATGGCCTTCAAGACTCGGTAAGGAGCCAGGGTGGGTTGTGTAACTTGGATTCAAGGAGACCTGTCCATCAAGGATGCTCTGCTCTACCCAACAGCTCAGGGCCTCTCTCTGTGAACACTAGTCCTGGACTCAGTTATTGTACCACACCAGAAAAGAAACACTTTTCTGCCTCACCCATTCGCTGGCCAGCAGCGTGGGTCCTAAGGCAGTGCTGCTTCTGCCTCTCACAGGACTTTCCGTGGGACCTAGGTTGCTGTGCGAGTTTTACCTTCTCACGTGTTCCCAGTTTCACGTGGCTTTCTCAGGTGCCCTAGCTTGCCTTTGTTCTAGAGAAACAGATGGAAGGACAAAGAGACTGAGAGAAAACAAGAATTGTGTGATAGACCTCAGACTTGGGCCTGAGCCCATCTTTGGGGTTTTCATTTCCTGACCGCCTTAAAGAACTGTCACTGGGGAAAGCAGCTGAAACCAGGAGTGGGGACATATACCTATACCCCAGCACGCGAAGGCCGAGACAGGAGGATCTCCAGGTCTGTCCTGCTAGCCCAGGACAGCAGCAGAGGAGACAGCAGAAGGATTCAGGACTCAGTGGGCTAGCAGAAGGCTTTTCTGGTTAGAGCAGGATATCTCCTTTCTCTCTTGGCTTGAAGACATCATCACTCTTTCAAGGGACCCTTTTCAGATTTATCTCATTTGCTGCTAGTGGGCCTGACACCACCCCAAGAAAGCTCTGTAACAAAGAGAAGTCATTGGGAGATCCTGCTCAGTGACGCCCTCCTCTGGCGGTATCCCCCACTGCAGGCTCCTTCCATGTTTTTGCCCAGTCTCTGGGGGCACTTGAGGGCCACCCCTTTGTTCTTTCCACACATAGATGCCTGGATAAACATCCAGTGTACATACTACACTGGAGCCTAGGCATTTGGGGCATTAGGATCCTTCTGAGAATGAGAGGAGAGAGTGGCTGGGGTGATGACTTAGTCTGGAGTGGCCCTTAGTCTTAGATTCCCAGCACCTACATAAAACGCTAGCACAGCAGCACTCGTCAAATAGATTAGCTCCAGGTCCAGCGAGAGACCAGGCCTCACAATGCAGAGAGCACATGAAGGCACCCAGTGTGGCCCTCTGGCCTCCCCATGTGCTCACACACATAACATCCATCCAGCCACACACCTACATGAGCTTGTACACCCTCTAACCCTCTACACAACCTGAGAAAGAGGTTGATGGGGAGAGTGCCGTGAACAGCACCTTCCTTTCCTGCCTTTTTCTTTCATCTTTTGCTCACACTCTGTGGTAGAATGCAAAATTCTAAGATCCCTTTCATGTCTCAGGCAGAGCAGTTCCACCCACCCCTGAGCCTCCACTGGGATCTCAGCCGCAGGCTGAAGCTCTTATCAAAATATTGTTCCCAGCTCAGACAGCTTTCTCTCTTTGTGAGAGAATTTAGGTGAATGCAATTTTCTTCCCTTTCTACAACTCTCCAGGAGTGTATTCGACTTACCACAGTCCCAGCACAGAGGCAGGGGGCCCTGCTTCTAAGTGCATTTGCGGCCCAGGCTGGATCACCTCCCTGTGTCATTTTATGAGATTCCTGTGTTGTGCCAAGATGCCAAGATGCCAAGATGGTGTCCTTTAAAACCTTGCAGGCCCACCTCGCTGAGGTCTCTGCTTTGTCTGACTAGGAGGGCTCCTGGGCTCTCTGACTGGCAGGATAAGGGTAGCTGTATCTGCACACAATAGCGCCTTCTGCGGAGTGTGAAGCTCAGAGAGTCCTACCCTCCCTCAAGAAGAGCCACCCTCCCTGCACAGGGTGTGCCGCCCTGGTGCACAGCCAGCAGTCTCGGAGCACAAACTTAGAGGGCTTAGAACCTGGTACCTGAGAAAGAGATTAGATCCAATGGGGTGATAAAAAGTAACAAATAAGATTGGAAGGAGGGGAGAGGAAATACCCAGTGAAGCCAGGCAAGATGTAGACTCGAAAGAGGAGAGGCGAACCATTAAGATTTGGCAAAGGTGTCATGCTCGGCGGTTCTACAAGTCAAGTCAGCCCGCTCTGGATCTGACCCCACGCTCTGAGTGGGCCACATGGGCCTTTTCTCAGTGGCTCCCCAACCCATAACCATGTCAGCTCTTTCAGTGCCTCAGTGATTCAAAGAAAGGAAAGCCGGGAACCCTCAGAGGAGCCAGCTGAGCTTGTCCGAAAAATGTCCAGCCAGTCGCTCCCTGGGCCCCTACAAAGCCAGAAGGATGGGGCAGCTCCAGCTTCCACTCCAGCTTCAATTAGTGAGTCTCCAACTTCTACTGGGCTACTAAAGACCTCACAGGGACTTGTTCCAAATGCAGGTCCCCAGCTGGGGCTTTGAAACCCACGTCAGGGGCTGTGAAGTTGTCCCAGAACTTTGAGAAACACTATTTTCTTTCTTTAGTCCCCAAACTGTTCGTTTTTAATAAAATAGAGTTTGGTTCGAAGTCTTCTGTCTCATGGCCGAAAGGCACTCCCCACAACTCATCTTTGGAGCTAGGCCCAAGGCATCTGGCCATAAGCCAGGCATCAGTCAGAGGTTGCCCGAGTGGGGCGACTGACTCTGGGAGCCAACAAGCCAGAAGGCTGTTATCAGTGCTTGACACACAGCTTAGGAATTCTATTCTATCAAACACAAATAGGTCATATTCAGCTGATTAGTAGGACAGCTCAGAAGAACAAAAGGCATTGTGGCACATGCCTGTGATCCCAGCACCTGGAAGGCAGAGGCAGGAGGATCAGGAATTCAGGGTTATCCTTGACTACAAGGGGAGAGGGAATAGAGACGCGAGGTTCCAAATCCAGATGGTGGAGCTCAGGAGGCCATCACCAGCAGCCACATGTCTGTTCAGTGGAAGCCCTGCGTTAGTGAACATGTTTATCTATGAACACCTCCCTGCCGGCCCTCACCCAACCTGCTTCATCCACACTTGGTCTTTCTTAGCCTCTCCATTTCACAGCCACGAACGGCCTACAGACCAGACATAGCAAACAGCAAGTGTTCTAAGTGAACCCATGTCTAGGTTCTCCTCAGGAATAGAGCCCATCTTTGGTTCCAGTTGAAGTTAAAATGAAGGAAAGAGCCAGGTATGATGGCGCATCCTTTAATCCCAGCACAGGAAGCAGAGGCAAGAGGATCTCTGTGAGCACAGGGCTAGCATGAGTTCAAGGACAGCCAGGGTTACATAATGAGGCCCTGTCTTAAAGCAAGAACAAACAAACAAAAATTCTGGAAAGAAAAGGAGAACATAGGAGATGAATGGCTAGCTCTATGAATGCTATCAGGAGTAAGGGTTTTGCTTTGAACCATAACTTAAGCCGGCAAGGATGCCTGGTCAAACAGAAAGACAACGGCATTCAGAGGCAGGTCACAGACAGGACAAGCTCTGGCAGGAAGAGGCAGTTTCCAGGCTTACTCTCCACGGGAAGCCTCATTACAATCATATCCAACATATTAAAGTATATCCACGGCCAGTCTCTGACTGGAATCCCAGCACTTCGCAAGTGCGGGCAGGAGGATCACGAGTTCAGGAGTAGCCTGGGTTACATAGTGAGATCTTGTCTTAAAAGAATAATAAAAGCTTATTAAATATTAAAATATATATTGCTTCATAGGGCCTGGAGAGATGGCTCAGTGGTTAAGAGCACTGAGGGCTCTTCCAGAAGATCTGAGTTCAATTCCCAGAAACCACATGGTGGCTCACAACCACCTGTAATAAGATCTGGTGCCCTCTTCTGGCCTGCAGACATACATGCAGACAGACAATGTATACATAATAAATTAATAAATCTTTAAATATATATATCTTCATATAATTTGAAATGAATTTTGTTTTGTTTTGTTTTGGGAGACAGGATTTCTCTGTGTAGCCCTGACTGTCCTGGAACTCTGTAGACCAGGCTGACCTTGAACTCACCTGCCTATGCCTCCTGAGTGCTGGGACTAAAGGTGTGTGCCATCAACTGTTCAGCATTTGAAAGAAATTTTATAACTTTGCTTTGGAAACTAGCCAGCTGTAAGTAAGTTGTTCACCGTGTAACTGTGACATCTCTGCACCCATCAGAAAGAAAGGTGGACTTGCACAATTTTTATTGTTCACAAACATGAGAATATTTTGTTAAAGACAACAGTACGTTAAGATACTATGATGTTACAAAAGCTAGTTCCAGGACAGGCTCCAAAAGCTACAGAAAAACCCTGTCTCAAAAAAACAAAAAAAAAAAACAAAAAAAAAAAAAACCTTACATTTTGGTACCAATAACATTTTTAAAGGTTTTATATATTTTCACAGTCTTGTCACAGTGCTTAGAGTTCCTCGTAGCTAGTCACCAGGATGGACGACTTTGTCTTCTTATATGTCCTTCAGTAAGATCTCTGGCAAGAAATCAGTGCCTGTAGATCCTCTCCCGCTCCACTAATGACCTGGGAGGTATGTGCATGTGTGTGCATATGTGTGTGTGTGTGCAGGCTTGTGTGCATGTGTGTGCATATGTGTGTGTGCAGGCTTGTGTGCATGTGTGTGCATATGTGTGTGTGCAGGCTTGTGTGC
>NC_022017.1:5456917-5461139 GCF_000317375.1 Microtus ochrogaster
CTTGTGTGCATGTGTGTGCATGTGTGTGTGTGTGCAGGCTTGTGTGCATGTGTGTGCATGTGTGTGTGTGCAGGCTTGTGTGCATGTGTGTGCATATGTGTGTACATGTGAGCCTGTCTGTCTGTGTGTATGTGTAAATTCATGCATGTGTATGTGCATGTGGGCGCACACGCATGTGTGTGTGGTGCTTTTCTAGAGATGGGGTTGCTATGTATGTTCTTTTTTTTTAAATATTTATTTATTATGTATACAATATTCTGTCTGTGTGTATGACTGCAGGCCAGAAGAGGACACCAGACCTCATTACAGATGGTTGTGAGCCACCATGTGGTTTCTGGGAATTGAACTCAGGACCTTTGGAAGAGCAGGCAATGTTCTTAACCTCTGAGCCATCTCTCCAGCCCTGCTATGTATGTTCTTAAGAATAGAGTTAAACTATCTGATCAAACAGGACTTTGTCTGCAAAACCCGGAGGGCAAGGAAGGCATGAAAGGGACTGTATTTGGGTCATGGCCATAGCTCTGCTTGCATGGTCCATGGCCCCCAGGGCCTCAAGCTGAGGAGTCAAAAATAATGTGGAAAGGGACCTATGGGCAAGGTCTGTGTGGGCCCTAATTGTGACTGCAAAGAGGTGTGAAGGAAAAGGGACAAGAATCTTTTGGAAGCCGGGCGGTGGTGGCGCACGCCTTTAATCCCAGCACTCGGGAGGCAGAGGCAGGCGGATCTCTGTGAGTTCGAGACCAGCCTGGTCTACAGAGCTAGTTCCAGGACAGGCTCCAAAGCCACAGAGAAACCCTGTCTCGAAAAAAAAAAAAAAAAAAAAAAAAAAAAGAATCTTTTGGAAATAACCCAGGCAGAGAGCCAGGGACAGAAAGTGGTATGTTCCTGTCTCCTAGACTGTGGGAGGCTGACTCAGAAAAGCGGGATGGGCATAACTTCTGGTTGGATAAGTCATCTCAAAAGAGAGGTGCGCGGCTGGGATCCTGCGGATGTCAGCAGGGCGCTGTGAAGGAGCAGGCGCTAATAGGCTGGTCTGGTGGACAGGTGGACAGTACACATGAGTAAACGAGGACCTGGAGAAAGAATAGGAAATTATAGAAAAGGAAATTAAATATGGAGATTCTGAAAATAAAGAAGTTAGAAATAGTCAGTGGTTAAGTAGTCAGTGGTTAAGGGTGCACACTGTGCCAGGCATGGTGTGTGTGCCTTTAATCCCAACACTCGGGAGACAGGCAGGATGATCTTTGTGAATTCCAGACAGGCTTGGACTACAAAGTGAGTTCCAAGACAGCTAGGACTGTTACATAGAGAAACCCTGTCTCAAAGAACAACAACAACAAAAAAAAATAGAACAAAACAAAATAAATCAAACAACTATTCATAGAATAAAAATAATTCTTTTGGGTGGTGGTGGTGCACATCTTTAATCCCAGCACTCAGGAGGCAGAGGCAGATGGATCTCTGTGAGTTTGAGGCCCATCTGGTCTATAGACCTAGTTCCAGGACAGGCCCCAAAGCTACAGAGAAACCCTGTCTTGAAAAACAAAACAAAACAAGAGTGCACACTTCTCTTACATAGGGTCTGAGTTTGGCTCCCAGAACCCATGTCAAATGGCTCACAGTGCCTGTAACTTCAGCTCCAGGAGCTTCAAAGCCTTCTCCTGAACTCCATGGACACTTCATACATGCACACACAGCCCACATATACATACACACATGACTGAAAAATAAAGGCAGAGTTGGGAATATAGCTCAGTGTAGAGTGTTTGCCTTGCACATGCAAAGCCCCAAGTTTAATTCTCAGTGCAAAAAATATTAAATATAAATCTTTTTAAAAAGTTAGTATTAGAGATGAAGTCTTTCAAGAATGTTATTGCCAATCTAGGTAAATAAAGGGGGTAGGAGATCCATGAACTTGAGACTGGGTCGATAGAAACGGACCAAATGCAAAACCTACTAAAACCCAACTCCCCAAATGAAGCACACAAGGTATGTGGAGCAAGGTCACATGGATGTGGAGACCCAGAAAGGGAAAATAAAGGAATATTTGAAGAGATAATGATAGAAAGTATTAAACTTCAGATTCAAGCCCAGAGAACCTAAGCAGAGTAGCTACAAAGGAAAATACCTAATCATATCTCAGTGAAACCTGACACCAAAGACAACACAGCATTTCAATTAAATGTTTAATTATTTTAGTCTTATACACTTAGGTGCTTTGCATATCTGTACATCCTGAGCCTGCCTGGTGCCCAGGGAAGCCAGAAGAGGGCATCAGATCCCCTGGAACTAGGGTTACAGTTGTTTGTTGCCATGTGGGTGCTGAGATTCAAACCCAGGTGCCCTGCAAGAGCAGCTGGTGCTCTTAACCACCAAGTCATCTCTTCACCCCCAAGAGAACATCTTAAAATTAGACATAACACCCCCAAATATGTATGGGGTGTACCTCAGCAATAAAGTAGTTGCCTAGTATGTATGAGGCCCTGGCTCTGAGAGTCAACCACATGTTCGGACATGGATGTGCATGCGCACACACACACACACACACACACACACACACACACGTACATGCACACCATAGAAGAAAGCAGCCTTCCCATTAGAAACTGGCAGCCAGATGGTTCCTGTGACCCAGCTGTTTCCCTGCCTTGTAGGTACACAAGATCACCAAGTAGCCCAGGGAGCTATTACTTAGATCTCTGTCTGCAAAAACAATTGACTAAACTAGTGTCCCACGCCGCATGGGCGCTAGTTCTCCACAGGCCTTTCCTTCCATGCTACATGCACGAGGAGCTGGGCTGGTTTCTTCATCACCCCACAAAGACAGCAGTTCCTGGTTGGGCAAAGGCCACGAGGAGACTGAGTGTGTGTGCTAGTCACTATCTTGAATGCCCCTCAGCACAGGGCTGGGATAGACCAGACTACTCTAGAACAACCACAGCCCTAGCACAGCTACTGCCTGAGCGCATCTGGCGGCACGGCAGCCAGGGTGCGGCTGAGGAACCTTCACGGCTGCTTCCTGAAAGAGGGAACAGTCAGTAATGATGTGGGGTTGTCCGAAAGTCAAGAAGATCCAGGTGTCCTCTCCCATCACCCTTTGGTGAGTGAGTCACCTGAGCCCGGTTGCCTCGCTTCCTGGGAGAGTGCCTTAATTGCAGGAGCCACTAGGAGGCAGCAAAGTGCTTGTTTAAGAGGCTCAAGGGGCGAAGCCGCTTTACAGGAAGCTTAGGAACCACACAAGGTGGATGGGTCCGGGGCCAAGTGGGAAGGTCCCCTCACGCCAGGAGGTCCACGTGGGAAGGTCCCTGGCTGTGCGTGACAGGCAAGTTTGGCAAAGGGAGAGGAATGACACAGAAGATCCCTGACCATCCTCTGAGCGTCTAGATCCTACAGAAGCTCTCTCCTACAGCTTCTCTCCTTCAGCCTCAGGCCCCTCCTGTCTGCCTGGCTACCCATCCCCATAAGGCCCTCAGCTGCGGAAATACGTTCTTGCAGATGATTATTTAGGCAACTAGTTTTAAGAATTCTGCCAGGAGGCCCTCCTGTGGACTTCTGCCAAACACATGGCACGTCCTCATTCATTCATTCACTTACTCATTCAACAAATATCTGTTAAGCACTTGACACCATGCACCCTGCCCAGAGGACTGTGTACACCGTAGAAACCAAGTCGAATTCTTCGGAAGGAATAGATTGCCCCTCGCCCTCCTGTGGAACTGCTTGCTCTTCATCTGAGCTTTCGACTGAGCTGCTCTTCTGCTTGGAAAGCAGATCAGATAAATGACTTTGTATTTACTGGTTGATTGATTGTTTTTGAGACAGAGACTCACTATTTAGGCACTGATGGCCTGGAATTCGCTATTTGTACCAGGCTGGCCTCAAACTCAGATATCTACCTGCCTCTACCTCCTGAATGCTGGGATTAAAGGATGGGCCACCATATCTGATTACTGGTTGATTCTTAATCACTTTTTGAACAACTACTGTGGTGTCACATTTTGTACTAAGCACTGAGGACACAAATATGAACTTACCACAAACACAGGGTCCTGCCTATATGTAAAGTTCTGAAATGTCACAAAAATAAAACCAGGTTCTTATACTTCTGAGAACTCACCATCCATCCACCATCCATTCATCCATCCATCATCCATCCATCATCTACCCATCCATCACCCATCCATCCGTCCATCCATCCACCATCCATCCACCATCCATCCAT
>NC_022017.1:5461239-5467630 GCF_000317375.1 Microtus ochrogaster
CTACCCATCCATCACCCATCCATCCGTCCATCCATCCACCATCCATCCACCATCCATCCATCATCCATCCATCATCCATCCATCCATCCATCCATCCATCCATCCATCATCCAATACATCCATCCACCACTCACTCAGCAATGGCTTCCTGGTATGCTGTGCTGATACGGTTTTTGGATTATGACACTGAGCTCTGGAGACAGAGTGGTAAACGGTAGCGGGCTGGCAGGCCTGAAAAGCAGTCCATGGCAGTGTGTCGTAGAGCAGGGTGAAATGGAGAGAAGAGAAGTGATGATCACTGCAGGACAGGCCTCCAGGGTTCAGGGATTTCAGTCAGTGTTGGAGGAGGAAAGACACAACTACTTCAGGGAGCAGGGTGGGAGGATGAACAGAGAGGGAAAATCAAGAATAATAAAACCCATTTATATCCTCAAAGGTTTCCAGTCGAGTGAGAGACAGACTAGCAAACCTCACCACATTCTCCCCACACTCTTCAAGGTTTCCCTCCACTGTTCCTTTAGTTATCCTCTGCCTCCGCTGGGGGAGTGGGGGAGGGAACACGGCTTGGATTATCTCCCAAGATGACTTTACCTTGCCACAGGCTGCAGCTGTCAAAGAGATAAAGAGACTCCCACTTTGTAATGCCTGTGTCACCATACACAAGCCTGGCAAGGGCCTGGAGATTAAAAGAACACCCAAGAGACCTGGGTCATTCGAAAGGAGATCAGCTGAATGCCATTTATTCAAATTTAGGAAAAACCTTAAATACCTAGCTGCTGCACAATGGAATACCCCCAGATAGGTGGAAAATTACCATGCCCAAGGTAGAGACAACAATGCCCTATAGCTAACCACCAGGTGGGACAGAGGGAGCACAGGAACAAACAGGATGTTTTAGCTGGCTGACCAGAAACTGTCCTCAAGATGAAACCTGGGAGCAGGTTTCATGGACCCTACACCACATGGGCCTCCAACTCTATCCTAAGTCACAGAGCTGTAAAGCACACACACAACCGAACATCTCTCTCTCAAAACATTTTATTATATGTATTCATTTTACTTTTTATGTGAGTGTTTTGCCTGCATGTTTGTGTGCAATGCATGTTTGTATGTGTACCATTTGCACACTTGGTGCTCACCAAGGTCACAAGGGAGCATTGGATGCCCTGGGACTGGAGTTATGGTTGTAAACTACCATGTGGGTGTGAGGAATTGTACCCACAACCAAACATCTCAAAAGCTGCCCACTGACACCTTCATTAGCTCACCCCAATGAGCCCAAACCTGTACTTCTCCTTCTGCTCCGTTCTGAGAGAACGACCACCAGCCTCCTTCTGCCAGAACAGGCGCCTCACCTCTCGCAGACCTGTCCTCAGTCTTCTGTGTGTCTTCTCTCTGGTAGGTACCCTAATTCAGGCCACCGATTGGGGTCTCTATTCAATTTTTACACTATTTTATGTGTATAAATGTTTTGCCTTCATAAATCTCTGTGCACCACCTGTGTACCTGGGATCCACAGAGGCCAGAAGAGGACATTGGCTCTCCTCAAACTGGAGTTGCACACAATTGACAGCTGCTATGTGGTTGCTGGGAATCAAATGTGGGTCCTCTGGAAGAGCAGCCAGTGCTCCTAACCGCTGAGCCATCTCTCCAAACTGCCAAGGTTTCTTTAGTTTTATTCTCTTGCAAACAATGTTCCACACTAGGCTGAGAGATCTATACTGTAGATGTCATAGACCATCTCTGCTTAAAAATCTCTTTCACGGCCATTTCTTTTTCTTTTGCTTGTTTGTTTCTCTGTGTAACAGCCCTGGGTGTCCTGGAACTAGATCTCTACACCAGACTGACCTCAAACTCAAAGAGCCACATGCTTCTGCCTACCCAAGTGTTGGGATTAAAGATGTGCGCCACCACTGCCTGGTGGTGGCTCTTACTTTTCTTTTCTTTCTTTCTTTCTTTCTTTCTTTCTTTCTTTCTTTCTTTCTTTCTTTCTTTCTTTCCTTCTTTCTGTCTGTCTTCCTTCTTTCCTTCCTTCCTTCCTTCCTTCCTTTCTTTTTTTTCTTTTTCTTTTCTTTCTTTTTTTGGTGTTTTCGAGATACTCTGTGGCTTTGGTGCCTGTCCTGGAACTAGTTCTTGTAGACCAGGCTGGCCTCGAACTCACAGAGATCCACCTGCCTGTGCCTCCCAAGTGCTGGGATTAAAGATGTGTGCCACCACCGCCCGGCTTGCTCTTACTTTTCTTAAGAAAATGTTTGATCACTCTGTAAAGCCCTTCAGTTGACTGCACGGTGCTCCATTATTTGGATGTACTGTGCTGCTGATTGGTCCTCTAGTGATAAGTGTCTGCGTGTTTTCTAAACTCTTGCTTTAACTTTGTATATAGTCTGTTTTCCATGTGTGCAGGTATACTGGATCAAAGATCATATGCTGCTGTAATTCCAAAAGTGGTAATTTGCACTTTGACTGATCATCAAATGTTTGAAATTATTGCCAATTTATAGGTTAAAAAGATATATTTAAATATGATTTAAGTTTTCTTGTGAGAGACATTAGTTTTTTTTTCTTTTTACTATGTGTAAAGGTTATTTATCTTTTCTGTCAACAACCCATTTTCTTATACAATCTTTGCTCTTTTTCATATTGATTTGAAAAGATTTTGTATATATAAAGCAAATTAGTTCCTTTGTCTGCAATATGAGTTGCAACTCTCCCCCCGGTTTTCCATTTATCTTTGTTTATGGTGTGCTTTTGTTCTGCAGAAATTATAGATTTTTTTTCTGTTGACAGAATTTGTCTTTCTTATGCTTTGAGAAACCCTGTACCATTGGAAAAACCCTTCCTCCACCATGACATTGTAAATTTGTAATTTTACTCTTGCATTTATTTGAACACAATTGATTCGTATGGATGTAATTTGATGTAAGAACTGAAGCAGAGACACTGAATTATTTTTTCCAGGTGGTTACACAGTTGTCTCAATAGTACTAACTGTATAATCTATCCTATCCCTGCTGACAGACAATGCTATCTTTATAACATCCTAATTTTTTTTAATGTCTTGGATCTATTTCTGGACCATTCTGTTCTCTTGGTGGAGCTACTAATGCATGCACTGGCATTCTCTGGAGTTCACTGTACTGTTTGGGAGAGCTTCCTCCCTCTCATTAACCTTCCTTTTCAAAATGCTCATGGTTACCGCTACTGTTGCTGCTGCTACTGCTTAAATCAGTATAAATTTACACATGAACTTTATATTCAGGTTTTGTAGTCTATTGGTATTTTTATTAGACCATATTAAATTTATAGATTAGTTTATGGAGAGCTGACATCTTTATGATACTGAGTCTTTCTGCTTCAAGATATATTGTGCTTTCCCATTTATCCGACCTTCTTTTTGTGCCTTTTGCTAGCATTTTTAAGTACCTACATCTAGCATATTTATGATTAGATTGCTATTTCCTTTACTTGTTATTTCACTTGAATATCACATATTTTATTCCCTTATACTTTCTATTGAATTCATTTTAAAATGTATATTAACTTACGTCTATTTTGTTTAAAGTATCAAGTCTGATCTGAGTTGTATTCCACGGGCATGGGCACATACATGCGCACACGCGCGCGCGCGCGCGCACACACACACACACACAGATAGATGTAAAATATGTCTTATTTGTATTAGCTTATCAGTTTATGTTCTTGGACTTTCTTTTTTATTTTTATATATTTTCTTATATTTATTGAGCTCTACATTTTTCTCTGCTCCTGCCTCTCCCCTACCCCCTCCAACCCTCCCCCAAGGTCCCCATGCTCCCAATTTACTCAGGAGATCTTGTCTTTTTCTACTTTCTACTTCCCATGTAGATTAGATCTATGTAAGTCTCTCTTAGTGTCCTCATTGTTATCTAAGTTCTCTGGGATTGTGGTTTGTGGGCTGGCTTTCTTTGCTTTGTGTTTAAAAACCACCTATGAGTGAGTACATGTGATAATTGTCTTTCTATGTCTGGATTACCTCACTCAAAATAATGTTTTCTAGTTCCATCCATTTTCCTGCAAAATTCAAACTGTTGTTATTTTTTTCTGCTGTGTAAATGTGCCACATTTTTCTTATCCACTTTTTGATCGAGAGGCATTTAGGTTGTTTCCAGGTTCTGACTATGACAAACAATGCTGCTATGAACATAGTTGAGCACATGTCCTTGTGGCACGATTGAGCAGCCTTTGGATATATACCCAAAAGTGGTATTACTGGGTCTTGAGGAAGGTTGTTTCCTAATTTTCTGAGAAATCACCACACTGAATCCAAAGGGGTTGTACCAGCTTGCATTCCCACCAGCAATACAGAAGTGTTCACTTTTCCCCACAACTTCTCCAGCATAAGTTGTCATCAGTGATTTTGATCTTGACCATTCTTACAGGTGTAAGATGGAATCTCAGAGTTGTTTTGATTTGCATTTCTCTGATGACTAAGGATGTTGAACATTTCCTTAAGTGTCTTTCAGCCATTTTAGATTCCTCTGTTGAGAGTTCTCTATTTAGGTCTTTACTCCATTTTTTTTTATTGGATTATGTGATCTTTTGGTGTCCAATTTCTTGAGTTCTTTGTATATTTTGGAAATAAGACTTCTGTCTGATGTGGGGTTAGTGAAGATCTTTTCCCATTCTGTAGGCTTCGTTTTGTCTTGCTTTACAGAAGCTTTTCTAGTTTCAGGTCCCATTTATTAATTGTTTCTCTCAGTGTCTGTGCTGCTGGGGTTATATTTAGGAAGTGTTTTCCTGTGCCAACGCGTTCAAGTGTACTTCCCACTTTCTCTTCTATAAGGTTCAGTGTGGCTTGCTTTATGTTGAAGTCTTTGATCCGTTTGGACTTGAGTTTTGTGCATGGTGATAGATATGGGTCTATTTTCATTCTTCTACATGTTGATATCCAGTTATGCCAGCACCACTTGTTAAATATGCTTTCTTTTTTCCATTTGATATTTTTTGCTTCCTTGTCAAAGATCAGGTGTTTGAAGATGTGTGGATTGATATCCGGGTCTTCTGTTCAGTTCCATTGGTCCTCCTGTCTGTTCTTATGCCAATACCAGGCTATTTTCAGTTCTGTAGCTCTGTAATAGAGTTTGAAGTCAGGGATTGTGATGCCTCTAGAAGTTCTTTTATTGTACAGGATTGTTTTGGCTATCCTGGTTTTTTTGCTTTTCCATATGAAGTTGAGTACCGTTCTTTGGAGGTCTTTGAAGAATTTTGCTGGGATTTTGACGAGCATTGTGTTGAATCTTTTGTTCTTGGACTTTCTAAATAAGTTCTTGTCTTAGTTTGCGTCTGTCGCTATGATAGGGTCACGGTCAGAAGCACATTAGGGAAGAAAGGCTGTATTGGGATTTGGATTACAGGTCCATCATCTTCAGGGGTAGTCAAGGCAAGTGCTCAAAGAGGAAACCTGGCGACAGAAACTGAAGCAGGGGCCATGGAGGAGTGCTCTTACTGCCTTGCTCTTCATGGATTACTTAACATGCTTTCTTACACAAGCCAGGACCACCTTCCTAGGTATGGCGCCACCCACTGTTATTCTTTTTTAAAGATATAATGATGGGGTTCCCATGAGGAGCAATGGTCCCAGGAGTGACCCTCAGCAAGTCCCCTGAGGCCTTGGCGGGTGGGAGACAGACAGAAGCATCATGCAGAGAAAGAGTTTATTTAGTGGGTTATGGAGGGGAAAGGGGGGAAGAAGAGAGAGAGAGAGAGAGAGAGAGAGAGAGAGAGAGAGAGAGAGAGAGAGAGAGAGAGAGAGAGAGAGAGAGAGAGAAACAGAGGTTACTCCTGCAGAAAAGAGATGAAAGAGAACCAGTGTAGGAAGAGGGCGGGGCTCGTCTTTTAAAGGGAAAAGGGACAGGGTACCCAGGTGACAGGACAAGCTAGTAGATCATAACATTCCCATCTCTTCCTTATAATAAAAAGGCGGGAGGTTAGGCACAACAGGTTAAAGGAATTGGGGCGGCAGATTCTCAAGACTGTTTCCAGCTTATTTATGGGCATCACCTTGTGGGGGGACCTAAGAAAGCTGGGTGCTGGTCACATCCTGGCATAGCTGGTCTCTTTGCTCCTGTCCGGTGTTTGTGATATGGAAATGTCCAGTGTCTCTTAGACCTGTTTCAGGTGGATCCTTTAATTCAGCTCCCTGGAACTCATAAGAATGTTTTGGGTTTGTGAAAACATAAGTTTTAAATAGCAGCTTATTTATATCAGGATGACTGTGACAGATATTTTTATATAATAAATAGTCACTTTAAGACTGTGAAATACATTAATCCCAGCACTCGGGAGGCAGAGGCAGGCGGATCTCTGTGAGTTCGAGACCAGCCTGGTCTACAAGAACTAGTTCCAGGACAGG
>NC_022017.1:5467764-5468692 GCF_000317375.1 Microtus ochrogaster
AAAACAAAACAAAAAAGACTGTGAAAGACAGCGTGAGAGAGAATTTTGTTTAAATGTATCTTATAGAAATTTGGTGAGCTTGTCTTTTTAAACGACAAAACCTCTCAGCTGTCAAACCACATCAAAGATCTTTGAGAGGGATAAAATTTTACTTGAATTATTGACTAAAAATGACAAAGTACTTACTTGGTTGGCACCTGGGGCTACTCCTTAGTACTCCTCTATGGTTGCTGGGGGTCGTATTTGCCTTTTGCTAATTAGTGCAGGGCTTGTGCCAGAAGATCCTGTGGGCTAAGAAATCTGTAGGAAGACAGGCCTACCTTGACCTGAGCAGCAAGGCTGTCGATTCCAGCGATTCTGTCCACGTCTGGAGATCTTCAGTTTAGATGAAAGATGGTTTTTCTCAGTGGTCAGCGCTTGGCAGTTGAAGCAAATTCAACATTGTTTTCTGTCTATCTATCTTCTGTCTTCTTAGGAGGAAGTAGAGTACTGCTACTAGGAGCCAACCTGTCTCTTTTTGTTCTTAAAAGTTTTTTTCTATTTTATTTATTTATTTATTTATTATTTATTTATTAAAGATTTCTGCCTCCTCCCTGCCACCACCTCCCATTTCCCTCCCCCTCCCCCGATCAAGTCCCCCTCCCTCCTCAGCCCAAAGAGCAACCAGGGTTCCCTGCCCTGTGGGAAGTTCAAGGACCGCCCACCTCCATCCAGGTCTAGTAAGGTGAGCATCCAAACTGCCTATGCTCCCACAAAGCCAGTACGTGTAGTAGGATCAAAAACCCATTGCCATTGTTCTCGAGTTCTCAGTAGTCCTCATTGTCCGCTATGTTCAGCGAGTCTGGTATTATCCCATGCTTTTTCAGACCCAGGCCAGCTGGCCTTGGTGAGTTCCCAATAGAACATCCCCATTGTCTCAGTGTGTGGG
>NC_022017.1:5469602-5470550 GCF_000317375.1 Microtus ochrogaster
TGTGTGTGTGTGTGTATGTGTGTGTGTGTGTGTATATGCAGGGTTGGATTAAATATACTGTATTTTTTGTAAGAGATTTAAAAGTACATACCAATTTAAAACATGAGACTTATTGTTTTGTAATCTGAAATGAGATACAATAAACAGACAATTATAACATTTAACAGTAAACATAGATGCATTTAAGTTACACATATGCACACACACACAGTGAACAGGAATTGAGCAAAGTGGATGCTTTTGGTGGGCCCTACCAAAGGCATGCCACTGCACAAAACACACATGTAACAGAGTCAGCACTGGGGGACCAGAGAAGGAGTACCTCAGTAAAGATGGCGGAACTTGGTCACTTGATCTTGCCCTCCGTTAAGATGGTAGTGAGTCACCTGACCTCAGTCAAAATGGCAGCAGTCATGTGTTGTATGGAGAAGCCACATTTTTTGAGCTGTAGAAGTTTTAAATATAATAACACATACAGTGGACTGGGTCCTCCCAAATCAATCATCCATCAAAAAATACACCACAGACTTGCCTACAGGCTGATCTAATGGAGAAATTTTCTCAGTTGAGTTTCTTCTTCCTAAATAACTCTACCTTATGTCTGTAATAGTTTAAGTAAAATGCTGCAGGTCCCTGAGTGGCAGCAGGCAGTGGGCAGCGGGCCATGAGACCATGCCACAAGTCCCCAAGTGGTGGCAGGCAGCAGACAGTGGGCAGTGGGCCATGAGACCATGCCACAAGTCCCCAAGTGGTGGCAGGCAGCAGGCAGTGGGTCTTGAGACCACAGCAGGCCATGAAGGCAGCCAGGACCCAGGCAGGAAGCCGCATGAGAGACCGAGACAGAAAGGCACTCCATGCAGAGTGAAGTTGGATATTTATTTAGTGGGTTATGGAAGGGAAGGGGAGAAGGGGAAAGAGCAGAGAGAGAGGCAGAGAGAGAAAGAGAGA
>NC_022017.1:5471016-5472486 GCF_000317375.1 Microtus ochrogaster
TTTTAGAGCCTGTCCTGGAACTAGCTCTTGTAGACCAGGCTGGTCTCGAACTCACAGAGATCCGCCTGCCTCTGCCTCCCGAGTGCCGGGATTAAAGGCATGTGCCACCACCGCCCGGCAGAACTAGCTCTTGTAGATCAGGCTGGCCTCAAACTTACAGAGATCTGCCTGCCTCTGCCTCCTGAGTGCTGGGCTTAAAGGTGTGTGCCACCACTGCCCGGGTAATTCTTGATTTTTATGTCTCATTCTTTTCTCTCCTGTAATTACATAGGCAAGTACTTTCAAAGCCATGTTAAATAAAAGCAGCTACAGGAGCAAACCTTGTCACATGTCTCAATGTAATGGGAATAATCTAATTTTTTTATTAAGTATAATTATGAACTTTGGACTAAATGTGTAAAATTCTGGGTTTTGTTTTTTATTTTGTTTTTCGAGATCGGGTTTCATAACAGCCCTGCCTGTCCTGGAACTTGCTTTGTACCAGTCTGGGTTCAAACTCTCATGGATCCAGCTGCCTCTGCCTCCTGAGTGCTGGGATTAAAGGTCACTACACCACTATAACCAGCTGAGTGTGAAGATTTAGTCATGTTGAAAAAAATTAACTATGGGGCTAGTGAGATGTGTCAGTGAGTAAAGACATGGGCTGCCAAAACCTCTCTGTTGGAAGAAGAGAATTAACTCCCATAAGCTGTGCTCAAACATCCACAAATTTGTCATAACACATACAATGTTATGGGGGAGGGGAGAGAGGGAGAGAGAGGGAGGGAGAGAAGAAGAAAGGGAGGAAGGGAGAGGGAGGGGGAGAGGGAGAGACAAGGGAGACAGAGAGAGAGAGAAGGAGGGAGAGAGGGAGGGAGGGAGGGAGGGAGGAAGAAAGAGAGAATAATAATAAAACATATCTTTAAAAAAAAATAAAACCAAGCCGGGCGGTGGTGGCGCACGCCTTTAATCCCAGCACTCGGGAGGCAGAGGCAGGAGGATCTCTGTGAGTTCGAGCCCAGCCTGGTCTACAAGAGCTAGTTCCAGGACAGGAACCAAAAAGCTACGGAGAAACCCTGTCTCGAAAATCCAAAAAAAAATAAATAAATAAAACCAAATGCCAGGTGTGGTGGTACATGCCTTTAGTCCTGGCATTTGGGAGGCAGAGGCAAGTGGATCTCTGTGAGTTTGAGGCCAACCTGGTCTACACAGTGAGCGACAAGACAGCCTGGACTACATAGAGAGACCCTGTCACTAAAAACCAAATAAATAAGAAATAAAACCAAGGCATGCACTGATGGTTCATGCCTTTAATTCTAGCACTCAGGAGGCAGAGACAGGAGGATCTCTGTGAGTTCTAGACCAGCCTGGTCTACAGAGTGAGTTCTAGGACAGGCTCCAAAACTACAGAGAAATCCTGTCTGGAAAAAACAAACAAGAAAGAAAGAAAGAAAGAAAGAAAGAAAGAAAGAAAGAAAGAAAGGAAGGAAG
>NC_022017.1:5472586-5477259 GCF_000317375.1 Microtus ochrogaster
AGGAAGGAAGGAAGGAAGGAAGGAAGGAAGGAAGGAAGGAAGGAAGGAAGGAAGGAAGGAAGGAAGGAAGGAAGGAAAGAAAAAAGAAATAAAACCAAGCAGTTTGACTCTAGATCCTGTGTTTCCAACCACTGTGTCTGGAGTCCTGAGCCAAGAACCAAAGAACCCCTGAACATGGCCCTCACTGTAAGCCACATCCATACCAGGAAAAGAGAGCTGGACCCTGAGGGCTAACTACACTGGATGATTGAAGTCATTGCTATCTTTTTCTTCATCTACACCCTCTTCTTTATTTTGTATGTTGGGAAGGGTCCCTGCACAGGTCTCGGCCCTTCCTCATTCTTCCTGTCTCTACTCTTCCGTAGGCATTCCCATCAGCATCTTCTGGTGGCTTTCTGTGCATCTCCGGGCCTCTTTCCTAGCCAAGCTCTCCCATCTGCCTTGTATACTCAATACCTCCACCAAGACGCCTCACAGGGAGCACAGGTGCCCGAAGTGGAACCTGTTTAACTCAGAGCTCTTTGTTTCTGCACCTACACAATTCTGGGCCTCCCACAGAGTCTTCCCTTTTAGTAATTCGTTGATTACTCAACGAATATAAAGTACACACTTTAGTACTGAAATAAACAAAAACAAAAACTGACCCACAACTGCCCTCAGAGCCAAACAGTTGGGCAGGCACGAGGAGACAAAGGCAACTGAGAACATAGTTCAGTGCTGAGAGCCAGGCTGATCCAAGGCTTTCCTCAGCCCCGATGTGTGGAGAAACAACTAATTCCTTGTCAAAACCCAGGAACAAGTTTGAAACCCAGGACCTTGGGAGCGTCCCCCAAGGCCCTGCTGTGTGGGAAAGGAACAGAAGTTCCCTGTCTAAAACCAGAAATCTGCCGGCAGTGGTGGCGCACGTCTTTAATCCCAGCACTCGGGAGGCAGAGGTAGGAGGATCTCTGTGAGTTCGAGGCCAGCCTGGTCTACAAGAGCTAGTTCCAGGACAGGCACAAAAAACTACAGAGAAACCCTGTCTCGAAAAAATCCAAAAAAAAAAAAACCCCAAAAAACAAAAAAACCACAAAACCAAAAAAAACATAAAACCAGAAATCTGCTTGGTAAGGCCAGCACTGGCCTGCGGCCAGGGCCTGGGGAAACCTTCGCCTGGGGTTGGGGAACCCGCTCGTCTTCCCCTCGGAGCGCTGGTCATTAGGCCCAAGGCTGCTGTGTGCTAGGTGACTAGAGGTATACTCTGTTCCCTCTTAGGCAACAATGCTTGATTAGCTTCCTGATGACTTTGTCCTAATATATGATCGTTTTCTGCTGATTTTGTCTCATTTCTCCCCTGAAAAAAATGTATATAAGTTGTTGTCCTTCTTAATAAACTTGTTGACCTAAGGCATAGCTTGTGCAAGACCCCAACTCCAGCTTTCCCATCTTTTCTGACCTCTCACCCACTTAGGGTCACTGAAGAATGACCTACTTGTACAGGTCAATTGAACCCGGAACCCCATTTGTTATGCATATACCCTAACGCAGTGATGCATTTGGCAGCCGAGTTCCTTTACCTGCATGTATTGTGCACATGTACCCTTCTCCAAACAAGGCACCTAGCAACTTCAGAATTCCTCCAGTCCTCTGTGTGCAACCAGCTATGAGTAATCTCATCTTTGAACAATAGTTTAAGTGTCCCCGCTCCTAGTAATGATCAAATTAAAACAGTTTCTATTCAGTTGTATTCCCAACATATCAGAGTAAGAACAATAGAAGGCTGATCCAGTCTGAACTGGTTTTAGGTACATGTACAATTAAGGCAAAATTGTGTCTTCTGGTAAGTTTTAGGGGGTGTCTATTTGCCATCTTATGCTTATACATAATTGAGTGTGCATATGATTAAAATCAGATGCATTATGGGAAGGGGCATGTGTAATAGAAAAACAATGTATGATTTAATCTCTCAATTAAAATAGAGAAACATTCAACTTTCTAGATCCAATAAAAAGAGACCTCCGGCTTTAGCTTAGGGGAAGGGCCCTCTCCTCACATGGCCTGATGTCAGACTTGACAGTGCGTCCTTCTGCAACCTGTACTGTTGCTTTGGTCTGATAAAGTTAGCCTGCTACTTCTGCCAATTTCCCTGAGCCGTTCTTTTCCAGTCCTTGAACAAGAGGTCCAGAAGACCACACACTGACAACAGGATGAGGTCAGAGAGGCAGCAGCTTTTTTCCGAGAACAGCGGGGTTTCAGACAGTGGTCAGAATAAGTAGAAGTCCACAGGAATAGGAGCAGCCTGGGTGTGGTGAATTCATGGTAGGAAGGGCAGTAGATAGGGCAGGTGGAACCTGGGGACTCGGAGCAGGAGATGGAGGGAAAGCAGGCAAGGTGGTTTGAGATGTGAGATATTCTGCTCCTTTCTCAGCAGGCTTGCTATGCATTAGGTGATTCCCCTGTTTCCATGGCCAAGCAGCTGCAATTTCAGGTGTGGGTCATAGCAGCCACCCAGTTTCTTAGGCTGTCTGGGTCTTGTTTTTTTAATCCCCTTTCTTTCCTAAGGCTAATCCCAAAGACACAACATAGATCACAACATCACAGCCAAATTAATTAAAGCAGATCACACCATCAAAGCCTAATTAATTGAAGCAAATCACACCATCACAACTAAATTAATGAAAGCAGATAACACCATCACAGCCAAATTAGTTAAAGCAGATCACACCATCACAGCCAAATTAGTTAAAGCAGATCACACCATCACAGCCAAATTAGTTAAAACAAATCACACCATCATAGCCAAATTAGTTAAAACAAATCACACCATCAGAGTGAAACTAATTAAAGCAAGCACGATGTGAGATTTCCCTCTGTTTGCTGTGAATGTTTTATTACCATTTGCTAATAAAAAAGTTGCATTGGCCTATGGCAGAGCAGAATATCCAAGCAAAGTGGAAAATCCAAGCAGAGATAGAGGAGGAAAGAAGGCAGAGCCAGGCAGATGCCGTGTAGCTGCCCAAGAAGCAAGCTGTGAGGTATCAAACTGTGGGACCCTCACCACTTATTCTCAAAGGGGCAAGAAGAAATTTCCTAGCAGAATGTTTTCCCAGGAAGATAGTGGCCTTCCCCTCTCCCACCCAGGAGATTCCGAGCACAAGGTCACTTAACTCAGCCCAGCCAACCACCTGGTACAGGCTGACAAAGATGGCCTAACTCAAAACAGTGGCCTTGATCTAAGAACAAGAAAAAAAAGCTGACTTAACATAATAGGAGGGAGCAAAAGTCCTTGTACCCATGCCAAAGCATCTTCAAAGATTCTCTTTGTAGTTATGCCTTTAAAAGCTTACCCCCCCCCAGAGGAGATACAACTCCTCTCTACCCTGTTGTAACGGGGATGGAGATGAGTTCCAAACATGTTTGTATTATGCTGATTAAACCTTGCTTATTACAGTCTGGGCCTCTTTAGTGGTCTCTCTCTGGGGGTCACAAACCACGAGCCTCATGATAAAATATAAAATAAAAGAAGTGGGTTAATTTAAGTTGTAAGAGTTAGTTAATAAGAAGCTTAAGCTGGGCTGGAGAGATGGCTCAGAGGTTAAGAGCATGGACTGCTCTTCCAGAGGTCCTGAGTTCAATTCCCAGCAACCACATGGTGGCTCACAACCATCTATAATGAGATCTGGTGCCCTCTTCTGGCACCTGCATGGAGGCTGAACACTGTGTACATAACAAATAAATAAATAAATAAATAAATAAATAAATAAATAAATAAATAAATAAATAAAACTTTAAAAAAAAAGAAGCTTAAGCTAAGAGGCCAAACAGTGTTGTAATTAATATAGTTTCTGTATGATTATTTGGGGCTGGGTGGCCAGGAAACAAAAAAGCAGTCTCCACTTACACAACAGTATCCCTGGCTGTCCTGGAACACACTCTGTAAACCAGGCTGACCTCAAACTCAGAAATCCTCCTGCCTCTGCCTCTGGAGTGCTGGGACTAAAAGTGTGTACCACCATTGTCAGCAAAGCAAGATTCTTAAATTTGAGTACG
Source organism: Microtus ochrogaster (assembly GCF_000317375.1). Taxonomy (NCBI): domain Eukaryota; kingdom Metazoa; phylum Chordata; class Mammalia; order Rodentia; family Cricetidae; genus Microtus; species Microtus ochrogaster. The sequence goes on from NC_022017.1 coordinate 5,476,616, forward strand.
CAGGCTGCCCATCCCCCAAGATGCCCGCTTTGGACATGGGAAGATAAGATTTTTATAGGTTAGGAGGTTTCCAAATGGGGCATTTGACAGGCAACTAGTCATAAGTTAGTCATAATAACCTTTAAATCAAATACATGATTTCAAGGTGGTCATAAGATAGTCACAACAACAGGTAGTCCCAATAACTTTTGAAACAGTTGCCATTTCCTGGAGTAGGCAATACAGAACCATTTATAGCTAAGGCTATACAGGTAAGGCGTAGCCCAATCCTTGAGAAACAGAGGGTTAATGACAAACAGGAGCTCACCCCCTGAACTAAACTCCTAAGCCCCTAAACTGAACCCCTGAGCTGAATCCCTGAGCTGAACTCCTGAGCTCACTCTCTGAGCTGAACCCCTGATCTCACTCTCTGAGCTGAACCCCTGATCTCACTCTCTGAGCTGAACCCCTGAGCTGAACCCTGACCTCATTCTCTGAGCTGAACCCCTGAGCTCACTCTCTGAGCTGAACCCCTCAGCTCACCCTCTGAGCTGAACCCCTGAGCTGAACCCCTGATCTCACCCTCTGAGCTGAACCCCTGATCTCACTCTTTGAGATGAACCCCTGAGCTCACCCCCTGAGCTGAACCCTGATCTCACCCTCTG
>NC_022017.1:5477359-5481260 GCF_000317375.1 Microtus ochrogaster
TCTGAGCTGAACCCCTGATCTCACTCTTTGAGATGAACCCCTGAGCTCACCCCCTGAGCTGAACCCTGATCTCACCCTCTGAGCTGAACCCCTGAGCTCACTCCCTGAGCTGAACCCCTGAACTCACCCCCTGAGCTGAACCCTGATCTCACTCTCTGAGCTGAATCCCTGATCTCACCCCCTGAGCTGAACCCCTGAGCTCACCCCCTAAGCTGAACCCCAGTTCACCGGCACTGGAACTGCTTCCCGTTGCTGACCTGCCTCTTCTTCCAGCCCTAAGTCGTGCTCTTCACAAAGCAGTAAAGATTTCTCTAAACACAGAGTCACATCTGAGGATATTCTTTCTTATTTGTAATCATTAAGGATTTAATATATCAAGAATAAGAACTAAAACCCAGCTGGGCTATGGTGGCGCATGCCTTTAATCCCAGCATTCGGGAGGCAGAGGCAGGCAGATCTCTGTGAGTTCAAGGCCATCCTGGTCTACAAGAGCTAGTTCCAGGACAGGCTCCCAAGCTACAGTGAAACCTTCTCTTGAACAAAAATTAAAAAAAAAAAACAATAAAATAAAGAACTAAAATCCAGCTGGGCGGTGGTGACACATGCCTTTAATGCCAGCACTCAGGAGGAAGAAGCAGGTGGATCTCTGTGAGTTTGAGGCCAGCCTGGTCTACAGAGCTAATTCCAGAACACCCAGGGCTACATAGTAAAGTCCTGTGTCCCGGGGAGTGGGGCAAAACCCACACTGTGAGTTACAAGGTAACGCGAGCTTTCCTGAGGCACACTGCTCCTCTGCTCCTGTCTTCTAAGAGTTTTCTTTCCTGACGCACGCTGCTCCTCTGCTCCCGTCTTCTAGAGTGTTTTCTTGGTCATTCTGCTCCAGCCACACTAGGATCCTTGTTCTTCAAATTCATCAGATTCTGGGTGTGAAGGTCAACTCCCATCACTCACCTGATGGGATTTAGAATCACCTAGGAGACACACCTCTGGGTATCTTTACAGAGGCTTTTCCAGAAAGGTCTGACTGAGGTGGGGAGGACCACCCTGAATATGGGCTGCACTACTCTAAGAGCTGGAGTTCCAAAGTAAAGAGAAAGAAACCACGAGGAACAGGAGCGTGTCTGCTCTGTTTACTGACTGCAGATGCAGTGTGACCAGCTGCCTCCCACTGCTGCCATCACTGCTTCCCTGCCATGATAAAATGCACCCCTCAGACCATGTGCCAAAGTAAATCTGTCCTTAAACTGTTTTCGTGAGAACACAGTAAAATGAACAAGTACAGAAACTCAGTACTGAGGATGGGGTATTGCTGTGATAAACATGACCTATATATGGTTCCTAGGCCTCTGGAAATGGTTTTGGGTTTGGGAGTGGAAAACTTTGGGATGGTAGGCAAGAGGAGTCCTAGAATGCTCTATACACAGACTTTTTAATGCCACTGTGGTGTGAGTTTGGAAGAGCGGAACACTAACAGGCAGCCGGTAAGTGCCATGCTCCCAGGATCTCAGCAGGAGCGGGCAGCACCATTCTTGTGGCCTTCCGCCAAACAACCTGGCTGCACTCTGCTCATGTCCTGAGAACGTGAGTGAGGCTGATTTTAAAAAGTTAATAAATGAATTTGGGGGGTAGGAAATGTCGCGACTGTTATTCTTTTTAAAGTTATAAGGGGGTTAGGCTGGTCCCATGAGGGGCAGCCGACCCATGAAGGGTAGTGGCGAATGACCGGAGACCTCGGCAGTACCCCAGGCCTCAGCTAGTCCCCTGAGGCCTTGGCAGTCTCCTTGGCAGGTGGGAGATTGAGGAAGGTGAGAGACAGCCAGATACATCATGCAGAAAGAGAGAGAGTTTAGGTACAGAGTTTATTTAGTGGGTTATGGAGGGGAAGGGGAAAAGGGAGAAGAAGAGAGAGCGGTACAGCCAGGCGCTGGTGGCGCACGCCTTTAATCCCAGCACTCGGGATTAAAGGATCTCTGTGAGTTCGAGGCCAGCCTGGTCTACAAGAGCTAGTTCCAGGACAGGCTCCAAAACCACAGAGAAACCCTGTCTCGAAAAAAAAAAAAAACAAAAAAAAACAAACAAACAAAAAAAACCCAGTGAATATTTTCAGTGGTATTCTCAATTTAGGCTCTCAAATTTTAGTTTTCTCAGGCTAGTGTCTCAGTGAATGCGGTATTGCTTGCAGGGCACCTTTCCTATTGCCTGGCTCTCTCTTTTCCTGTTGGATAAGTTTAGTGAGCAGTAATCATGAATATAGCCTGAACACTGTGTTATTGTTAGGATCTGCTGGCCTGGCCTGTCACCTGGGCACACTGTCCCTTTAAGAGACACCCTCTCCCAACCCCTCCCCTTCTACGGAGGGAAGAGGATATCCCGCCTCCTCCAGCTTGTACTGGCTCTCTTTCAACTCTCTCCTGAAGAAGTAACTTCTGCTTGCTCTCTGTCTCTCTCTGTCTCTCTCTCTGTGTCTCTGTCTCTGTCTCTCTCTCTCTTTTTTTCTGAGAGTGCTGGGATTAAAGGCGTGCGCCACCACCGCCTGGCGAAAATATTCACTGTTGAAAAGCAGCAACTAGAGAGACACTTTCCCCAGGTGCTGCAGGTGTGGCACTAGTGTGTGCAGAAGCCAATGCGACTGTGATAAAAAGGGGACAGACTATATCTTGAAGCAACAGTAGAACTTAGTGGCACCCACATGGTGTTGGCTTTACAAGTGTTGCAGGATATTTGATCACACTATGAACCCCGAGATTACGTTATTTATTGGAAAAACCTGTTCTAGTTATGATGTGGCTCGACACTAGTGTTAAATTGGGAGCGTAGGCCCCAGCCCCTCACATCTATCCTGGCCCCCTGACACTGAGAGCACTCTGGACTCCAAATCCCAGCAGGCCAGCAGTCCCACAGAATATTTAAGTGAACTCCCAAAAGAGGAACACGTGGTCTCTTTTTCTTCCTCCCGGTGTTCTCATTTGCACGGCTTCCCAGTTCCCCCTTGGGGCCACCCGAAACTCCCAATAAACCTGGATATCTCTTAATTTGTCTTGTTTTGATTTGGCTTGGTTGGGATTTTGCGGAGAGCTTGCATTAGCAAAAAATTCCTAATACCTAGCACACACCTTTAATCCAAGAGCTTTCTGCTTATTGTAAACAGGATTAAAGTCAACAATCGGTCAAGAGGCCAGGCAAGCAGCCAGTTGACAGGAAAAAAACATAGAGAGCAAGAAAGAGTCAGGAGGACGGATAGAGAGGCACACAGGAAGTACAAGGGAGGGGCAGCCAACTGAGAGTTTTGAGACAGCCTAGGAGAAAGTTCTTTCTGGGAGGTCGTGGAGGTTTTCACCCCAGCATCTGGATCCCGAGTTTTTATTGATAAAAATCAAATGATTGAGATTTAGTCAGAAACAACATTTGGCACTCCAAAATGTGCCACAACCACCGGACAGAGAAATCATGCCAGCTGCAGACAAACTGAGAAGATAACAGATTTGGCTAGCTACCTGGAAAGTCCTCAAGGAGAGAGTTAAGTATTATTAAAAGAAAAAAATCTTTCCCTCATTAAGGATGGAAATATCATAACACAGGACATTAGGATCCTGTACAGTCCTACTTTAAATGGCTTGAAAATAGAAGCTAAAAAAAAAACCAATGAATGACTTAACTGAGACTGACATAATACCAATTGTAATTACTAGCAGTCTGGTAATTCATATTTTACCCTTAATATTTTTTTGTGCCAAATATAAAAAGTGGATTAATAAGATACAAGCCTTAAAAAGACTTATAAATGAAAATTAAAAAAATACTCAGAAACAGGGGGCTGGAGAGATGGCTCAGAGTTTAAGAGCACTGACTGCTCTTCCAGAGGTCCTGAGTTCAATTCCCAGCAACCACATGGTGGCTCACA
>NC_022017.1:5482020-5485692 GCF_000317375.1 Microtus ochrogaster
TAGCTCTTGTAGACCAGGCTGGTCTCGAACTCACAGAGATCTGCCTGCCTCTGCCTCCCAAGTGCTGGGATTAAAGGCGTGCGCCACCACCGCCTGGCCACAAAAATTGACTTTAGTTGAAATAGAACAGTATCAGATCCAGAAGTCGGACAAACATTAATCAAATATTTGGCTTTTGGAAATGCGAATCCAGAATGCAAAAGGATGATTAAGTCTTTAAAGGCAAGGTCAGCATCAATAGATAAATGGATAAGAAACAGGGCTGATAATTGGATCTCACACTTAATGATACTACTCTGATAGAAGTAATTTCTAAAAGTATTAAGAAAAATCAAAATGTCAGATGTTTTCATTGTGGTAAGCAGGGTCATTTCAAAAGTGATTCTAGGCAAGACATTCCTAGAAACAATGTTTTTTCTAGAGACAATCCAAAATGAAGGCCCCAGTCTTCTGGAGTATACAGAAGGTGTGGCAAAGGCTGGCATTGGACTAATGAATGCAGATAAAAAAGGGACCCACAAGGTAACTCTTTGTCATCAGGAAATGCACTGAGGGATCTCCTGCATGTCCCAATGTCAATTGGATTCAATCATTCCCTGTCAGCATTGGAGAAACTCATCCACAGTGTAATTAAAAGACTTAATGTCTGTTGTTAAAAGCAATGCTGATATGAATGTAGTAAGGACAAAACAGCTTCAGTAGATAAAATAAAAAATTCAGGAAAGATCAGTAAACAAGTATTTTGGCCAACTGCTATAAATGCTCTGAGACCAAAGCTAATAAAGCATACACACACACACACACACACACACACACACACACACACACACATATATAAATGGTGCTGCATTTGAAGGTTTAGTAGACACAGGAACAGATGTGACTTTTTTTTCACTAAAATCTTGGCATCCAGATTGGCCTCTTCAGGAGGTAAATATTCAGCTTTTATTGATTGGAAATTTATCTCAGGTAAAGCAAAGTGCAAGATGGATCAAATGTATAGAACCAAAAGGACAAATAGGAAAGTTAAGACCTTATGTGGCCAATATAGCCATAAATTTATGGAGGCATAGATTGTTGCAGCAATGGAAAACAAGATTAACATTCCTCCAATCTCAGAAACAAACCACAAAATAAAGAATGCTTCTGAGAAAAATATTAAAAGGTATTATCAAGAACAGTCACAGCCCATTCAGGCTGTACATAAGCAGGGCACAATACTTGTTGGTCTTTCAACGATACCAAACGTCTTATCTTTTTGTTGTTGTTATTTTTTTTTGAGACAGGATTTCTCTGTGTAGCTTTTGGAGCCTACCCTGGAACTCGCTCTATAGAACAAGCTGGCCTCGAACTCACAAAGATCTGCCTCCCTCTGTCTCCTGAGTGCTGGGATTAAAGGTATACACCATCACTGCCCACCTCCCTATCTTTAAAATAGTTAACTGACAAGTTGTGTAGGTGGAAAAATGGCCTTTGTCATCAGAAAAATTGCAGACAATAGAACATCTGGTACAGGAGCTCAACATATTGAAGAATTGACCAGTCCTTGTAATTCTCCTATATTTGTCATTAAAAAGAAATCTAAAAGATGGAGGATGGAAATCATATCTAAGAGTCATAAGCAAGCATGGACTTCCCTTGTCTTCTTTATTACCTGAGGGATGGCCTATTATAGTGACTGATTTAACAGACTGCTTTCTTACTATACCTTTACAAGTACAGGATAAAGAAAAATTTGCTTTCACAGTGCCAGCCTACAATAACGCTCAACCATTAAAAGGTATCAATGCTGGTGGGAGAGATGGCTCAGAGGTTAAAAGCACTAGCTGAGTTCAGGATTGAACCAGGATCCTGAGTTCAATTCCCAGCAACCATTATAGGTTGTTCACAACAGCCTATAATGAGATTTAGTGCCCTCTTCTGCTGTGCAGACATACATGCAGGCAAAACACTGTATACATAATAAATAAACAAATCTGAAAGAAAAATATATCAATGGAAAGTTCTTCTATAAGAAATGTAAAACATTTCCACCAAGTTGCTGTGGGAACTCCTTCAGCCAATAGCCTTTAAGATACTGCCTACCAGCCTGGCAGTAGTGGTTCACACCTTTAATTCCAGCACTTGGGAGACAGAGGAAGGAGGATCTCTGTGAGTTCAAGGCCAGTCTGGTCTACAGAGTGAGTTCCAAGACAGGCTCCAAAGCTAAACAGAGAAACCCTGTCTCGAAAAACAAAAAACAAAACAAACAAAAAAAACTAAAAAAAAAAAAAAAAGATACTGTCTACCAAACTACTATTTACAATTATACCAGACAGTAATCTTAAAACTTAACCATCATTTTAGGTTTTATAGGATCCCATAGAAATAACATCTCCCCCATGACAGCTGAAAGTAATTCTAGAAGACAATATCCTCTTTCCCAACAAAGTTTGTCCTCAGGGTTAGGGACATCAATAAGGGGTTGATTATAACTGGTATATGGTTGGGGTAAAAATTATGTAGGCTCAGGGATTTCTTTAAAAAACAGGGGGATGGGATAATAGGTAGATTACTATGAGCTTACTCACACTAATAATAATAGTGAGTAATAGAGTGAATACTTGTGAGCTATTATTTATAGACAATTTACATTGGTATAGATTTTTGTATATTGATACAAATTTAAATTGTATTTGTTATATTGAATATTCTATTTCTGTTTACAATATTTGTACACCTATACAAAGTTATTTTGGCATATTATATGTATGCATGCTTCTACCACTGCTTAAGATATTAAGATATTATTTAAGATAATTTTAGGATATATTTATCATATTGTACTTTACATTTCTACCTCTAATCAAGCTACTTATACATTGTTTACATTTTGAGGTCATTGACCTTATTTGCTGCACAGTTGTTTAAAGATTGTTTAATATTCTAATATGAAGCCTTAGTCTTTAAGCTATATAGGTATTAAGAATTATAGGTTAATAGTCGTCCATGTTTGTCATAGTTATAGTTAGACTAATCAGGTTCTTTAGATACATAGCAATTGTGTTCTACATATATAGGTAATTCCTTTTTTAAAAAAGATTTATTATGTATTCAGTATTCTGCCTGCATGTACCCCTGCAGGCCAGAAGAGGGCACTAAATCTCATTACAGATGGTCGTGAACACATGTGGTTGCTGGGAATTGAACTCAGGACATTTGGAAGAGCAGGCAAAGCTCTTAACCACTGAGCCATCTCTCCAGCCCCATATATAGGTAATTTCAACCACTTCAAAGAACTGTAGAATATGGCATTTAAATATATTAGGGTTCTGATGATGTGAGACACAATTGCTCCTAGCAGCACTGAGCTATTCCTGAGAGAATGTTGGGCACCAAAGACACTCCACTTTGAACTTGTTTTTTTCTTGGCAAAACTGGCCTTTGGGAAAAGAACTGCCCATGCCTCAACCACTAACCACTGACAAAATACACATTGTCCAGACTGGACAAGCATGATACAAGAAAAAAGACTGCCAAATCTTGCCAAGACAAGGTAAGACAGTTTTGAAACTTTTCCTGCCTCTGAAAATGGTCTGTTAGGCCGGGCGGTGGTGGCACACGCCTTTAATCCCAGCACTTGGGAGGCAGAGGCAGGCAGATCTCTGTGAGTTCGAGACCAGCCTGGTCTAC
>NC_022017.1:5485792-5489476 GCF_000317375.1 Microtus ochrogaster
CACAGAGAAACCCTGTCTCGAAAAACCAACCAAAAAAAAAAAAAAAAAAGGTCTGTTAGTTACTCTAGGCCTTAGCCAAAGTTGATTGCTCCAGTGTTGCAAATAAGACTTTGGTGGTCGGTTGTCTCTGTCATTTATTGAACATGTTGGAAGCTTCTTGATTACACTTCCTGTTTACTCGAACAGTATAATTTCCCTTCTCAAGTCTTTTATGGGATTGAAGACTAGATAGTGATAGTTACTTTCCTCTCAAGACTTAGCTAAGCCATTTCTAATACAAAACTTAGATTCCTTATGATAGGATAACTATTGAAACATTTAGCATGTTTCTTGCTTGATATTGTTTATGCTGGTTGTAATTCTAATTTTTTTTAAAGGTTAGATTGGGAAACTCTTATTTATTTATTTATTTATTTATTATGTATACAATATTCTGTCTGTGTATATATCTGCAGGCCAGAAGAGGGCACCAGACCTCATTACAGATGGTTGTGAGCCACCATGTGGTTGCTGGGAATTGAACTAAGGACCTTTGGAAGAGGAGGCAATGCTCTTAACCACTGAGCCATCTCTCCAGCCCTGTAATTCTAATTTTTATACTTGATATTTGTTCTTATTGTATATAGTTTTATATTAAGCTTAGAACTCTTATTTTAGACAAAAGGGGGAGATGCTGTGGGAACTCCTTCAATCAATAGCCTTGAAGATCCTGGCCCGCTTTGGGTGTGGTCACATCTACTATATTTACAGATGTAAAAACATGTGCAGTCCCTTGGCTGCTGGATTCGGTTGCTCTTCCCTGTTCAAGCAGAGGACTGCTGATCTGTGAGTCTACTCCTAAGTAAAGGAACCTTTATTATACTCCATTCTGGGCTAGTGTGGGACTATTTTATTGTAATAGACAATAACCTGTGTCAGTATTGTGTACAACAGCCACTAGAAATAATTTGTAAACAGTTTCCTCAATCTAAAATTTATTATTAAAATAATATATATTAAATAATAAATATACATTTATTATTAAAATAATATATGGATGATGTCTTACTGGCTGATTCACATGCAGATATCTTAGAAAAATGTTTGATGAAGAAAAGAGAATTTTGCCTTGTTTTCAAATTGCTTCTGAAAAAAACAAAGAAGAGATTCTATCAATTATGTTCTAACAATTATATAAGATAGGTTTATAGGAAATTTGACTACAGAAAGTACAAATCGAGGGAGATCAATTACAAATTCTTAATGATTTTCAAAAGTTTCTGGAAGATATTTACTGGATTAACTACTCAAGAGATAAGTAATTTATTTCAAACCTCACAAAGGATAAGGACTTAAATAGTTCAAGAAAATTATCAGCTAAGGCTGAGAGTTTTAGTATTCAGGCATTATACTGGCCCACCCTTGGGGTCTTCAACTGTAGCCACCAAGAGCATTCCTTATGTACATGTGTTGGTTAGTAATCAGGCACCTACACTGGCCAGCTGTAAGGGTCCTGACAGAATATGTCATCAAGTTACGTGCCTATCTACCATACCCCCTTATAAAAAGCAGGACCCTCCCGTGTCTCCCTCTGTTTCCTGCTGCTCCCATCCTGAGGCCTCTTCTGCCACCCTGTCCCTTCCCTCCCCTCAATAAACCTCCCATGAGTTCTGTTGTATACTGTTAAGTTCCTTCTCACCGCTGCACCACACTGCAAAACAACAACAGAGAGCCGGGCGGTGGTGGCGCACACCTTTAATCCCAGCACTCGGGAAGCAGAGGCAGGCGGATCTCTGTGAGTTCGAGACCAGCCTGGTCTACAGAGCTAGTTCCAGGACAGGCTCCAAAGCCACAGAGAAACCCTGTCTCGAAAAAACCCAAAAAAAAAACCAGAGATAGAATTGGCTCTGTTAGAAAGCAGATTACAGGATGTACATGTAGATCACTTGATCCAAAGTTTTATTGTACTTTATTTATTTTACCTTCTACACATAGGGATTCTTATGCAGAGAGAAGATAATATGTTAGAATGGATATTTTTAGCACACAAACAGTAAAAAATTAAAAGAGAAATGTAGGTTTCTGAATTGATTCTGAATGGAAAAAAATGAGATTTCACCAATTAGCAGGAACAGACAGCAGAAATTGTGGTACCTTCTACTAATGCTGAAATTGCCTATTATGGGCAGAAAATGAACATTGGCAAAGAGCTTGCATTAATTTTTTGGGAGAGATTAACAAATATGGCAAAAGCAAGAGACTTCTACTTATTAAAAGAATTAATTGGATTCTCCCTCATATAATAAAAGAGACACCAATTTCCGGAGCCCCCACTTTCTACAGTGATGCAAATAAATCAGGAAAGGCAGGTTATAAGCCAGGAAAAATAAGCAAAGTGGATCAAAGTCCTTATGATTCTGCTCAAATACTAGAGCGGTATGCCATTTTTATGATATTATTAGATTTTTCTGAATCTCTTAATATAGTTACTCTCAATATACAGTAAGAGTTGTTTTACATATTGAAACTGCTGAACTTGTTTTAGATAATTCAGAATTAACTTTGCTATTTATCCTATTACATCAAATAATCAGAAATAGAAACCACCTATTATATATAATGCATATTTGATCCCATATGTATCTACCTATGGCTAGGACTGCTATGAACATAGTTGACCACATGTCCTTGTGGCACAATTGAGCATCCTTTGGATACATACCCAAAAGTGGTATTATTGGGTCTTGAGGAAGGTTGCTTCCTAATTTTCTGAGAAATCGCCACACTGACATCCAAAGGGGGCTGTACCAGCTTGCATTCCCACCAGCAATGTAGAAGTGTTCCCTGTTCCCCACAACCTCTCCAGCATAAGTTGTCATCAGTGTTTTTATCTTGGCCATTCTTTCTGGTGTAAGATGGAATCTCAGAATTGTTTTGATTTGCATTTCTCTGATGACTAAGGATGTTGAACATTTCCTTAAGTGTCTTTCAGCCATTTTAGATTTCTCTGTTAAGAGTTCTCTGTTTAGGTCTTTACTCCATTTTTTTTATTGGATTATGTGTAATTTTGTAATGTGTAATTGGTGTCCAATTTCTTGAGTTCTTTGTATATGTTGGAGATCAGACCTCTGTCTGATGTGGGTGGGGTTAGTGAAGATCTTTTCCCATTCTGTAGGCTGTCGTTTTGTCTTGTTGACTGTGTCCTTTGCTTTACAGAAGCTTTTCAGTTTCAGGAAGTCCCATTTATTAAATGTTCCTCTCAGTGTATGTGCTGCTGGGGTTATATTTAGGAAGTGGTTCCCTGTGGCAATGTGTTCAAGTGTACTTCCCACTTTCTCTTCTATAAGATTCAGTGTGGCTGGCTTTACGTTGAGGTCTTTGATCCATTTGGACTTGAGTTTTGTGCATGGTGATAGATATAGGTCTATTTTCATTCTTCTACATGTTGATATCCAGTTATGTCAGCACCACTTGTTAAATATGATTTCTTTTTTCCATGTGATATTTTTTGCTTCCTTGTCAAAGATCAGGTGTTCAAAGATGTGTGGATTGATATCCGGGTCTTCTATTCAGTTCCATTGGTCCTCCTGTCTGTTCTTATGCCAATACCAGGCTGTTTTCAGTACTGTAGCTCTGTAGTAGAGTTTGAAGTCAGGGATTGTGATGCCTCCAGAAGTTCTTTTTTTTTGTTGTTTTTTTTTTTTT
>NC_022017.1:5490404-5492129 GCF_000317375.1 Microtus ochrogaster
GTGCCTGTCCCGGAACTAGCTCTTGTAGACCAGGCTGGCCTCGAACTCCCAGAGATCCGCCTGCCTCTGCCTCCCGAGTGCTGGGATTAAAGGCGGGCAGCACCACCACCCGGCCTTGAACTTGTCATTTTTTGCCTCGTTTAGAGACACCTAAAAAACAACACTCTGTGTGTGTCTGTGAGGCTGTTTTCTGGAGGTTGAACTGATATGGGAAGCCCTCCCCTAAATGCAGGAGACACCATTCTCTGGGCTAGGGCACCCATACTTCATCTCTGCACCTCGGAACTGTGGACACAACAGGGAGCAGACACCCCACACATCTGCCAGTGTGCCTTTCCTGCCAGGATGTTTTGAACCCTGCCCCCAAAGTGTAAGCTAAAATAACCCCTCCTGCCCTAAGTTGCTTTTGTTAGGCATTTTGTCACAGCCTGGAGAAAACAACTAACAGACACTGGACCACACCAACCCAGCTCTTCGCCAGATCGATGCCTGGTTAGGGTAGGTGACGTGGCTTGGTGGTACAACGCTTGCCTGGCATGCACCAAATGTTCAATTCCTAGGTTTTTTTTTTTTGTTTGTTTTTAATGAGCCCCTTAGAGAAGAGCACCTAATTAATTCTCATCCAGCATAGATACTAAACTACACTCTATTTAGCACCACCCACCAGACTGGGTCCTAGTTTGCTTCCTATTGCCGAGACTAAAGCACCACTACTAAAAGCAACGTGGGAAGGAAAGGGTTTATTCCATTCCAAGTCAAACTCTGTTACCAAGGAAAGCAGGGCAGGAACTGAAGCAGAAGCTCTGGAGGAAAACTCTCCAAGGCTTGTGAACCCTGCTTTCATTTACAAAACAGGATCCCTGCCCAGGATCTTCCCACAGGAGGCTGAGCCCTCTATCCCAACCAAGAAAATGTCCCACAGACCAACCGCTGATCAATCTGATGGATCAATTGATGTTCCCTCTCCTTAGATGACTCTAGCTAATGTCAAGATGACAAGAATCTAACCAGCATACTGTGTACCCGAAAACGTAAATGTTTCGGGGGAGATAAAACAGGTACATACTCATTAAATAAATTCGTATTTAGAATCCCAGTAAATTAAATGGAGACTTGAAGCTAAGAGTTAATCGTAAAACTGTCAAGGTCAAGACGGGCAAGCCGTCCATTTGACACTTGAATTCAGGAAGTCAGACACGTTAGGCAAAAGCTCTTCCAAGGAGCTACGCCTGCCACAGCTCCTTTTTGAGCCCCTCAAAGGGGGCATGAAACAAACAGAACTACTAGAGTCCGGTTTCCCTAGCTTTCTCAGGCATCTCTCACAGCCCGAACTCCCAGCGTTTTCTGTTCTCGGGGAGCTAGCTAGTTCTTCCCAATGTTCTCTCAGGGGACACTGAAAGTGATTCGGCTTGTTTTCCGGCACCCACGACGACCCTCAGTCAAGGCGGAGTCCATGTGATGTAACTGATTGGCACCGCTCCTTCTCCTTCTTAGACATGAATCTTGCTGACCATACAGTACGCCAATTCTTTCCTGCCTGAGCAAGTCTTGTGCTCCCTAAAGGGCCTTACAGAATACTTTATCTAAAAACACTGGCCGGGCCGGGCGGTGGTGGCACACGCCTTTAATCCCAGCATTCGGGAGGCAGAGGCAGGCGGATCTCTGTGAGTTCGAGACCAGCCTGGTCTACAAGAGCTAGTTCCAGAACAGGCTCCAAAGCCACAG